>NC_089770.1:30741928-30809428 GCF_040412425.1 Macrobrachium rosenbergii | reverse complement strand
TTATTTACTTATAATTTGATTCTTTCAGAAAACAGTATTTCCTGGAGGATCATTATCCAAATCGGCGAAAATCTATAATTTTATAAGGATATAAGTAGGCACTTTCTGATATTAACATTTTTTCAGAGTACAACAATAGCTTACTTTACACGGCAATGAGTGTATTTAAACTATTTTATTATTATTCTTCCAAATGATTTGTTGATTTGAAAGTAAAAAGCGTATTCTTGACGTGACTTGTTTGAGACTTTTCTAGCATTTTCTTGAAGAAAATTGTTTTTTCTTGAGCCTGCAGTCCTTATAAGAAGCAACTCTTTCTTTTTTTTCTCCTTTAAGAAAGAAATTTCTTGCATGAGCATGTTGACAGGAACTTTCTCTCCGAACAGTTTCGTAAAATAAGGAAGAAATCTTTGCTTAAGTTAGAATTGTTCTCTCGCCATTTCTTACTTCTTTAGCTTATAGTCATTGGTCTATAAAATTCGGTTAAGGTGGAAAATATAATCGTTCTCCAATACAAAAGTTGTTTATGAATTTTTTTTTCAAGGGAATGAAGAAATGCTTGGAGAAACATTAATATTTTATATAAATATTCTTTTCTAATTTTGCGAAAATGATCGGAGAGAACGGTTCTTGTCAACACACATTTGGTACTTATAAACTTTCCATTTTGATTTCCCATGTCAAAAAAAAAAAAAAAAAAAAAAAAAAAAGCGGAGGACGTTTATGTAACACCACATAATATTTATCTTGACTTCCGAAGTTACTGGCTCCCATTTATAGCTGAGTGAGCTAGCAGGCAGTAGGCCCAGAGAGATTCAGGGACCTTGCAAGCGTCAGCTGAATGACACCACTCAGCCATGGGGTCTGTCAGGGCCCTTCTCTAAGGACTATTGTACCTATACTAGACTATGCAGAAAAAAACAATTACTTTCAACAGGTGTTCTCCAAAGTTAAAGTCACGATAAGTGAGAGAACAGTCAGTGTGCAAATACAAATACAAATACCAAAAGGAAATATATAAAGTATTTACAAACACAAAGACTGAAATGATTGCTGGAACCACTACAAATACATCAATATATGAAAAACATTCGCACCATAAAGTATGAATACAATAATAATAATTCGAGCAAAACACCCACACTTTTAATTAAAGAAACCAAAACATACATTCTCAAAAATAACGGGGTCCCGAAAGAAAGGAGAAAATAACGGTTGGAATAAAGGATAACAATTAACAAAGCTTAAATGTCCTAACAAATATTAAAGTGGCTACAAAGAGTTTTAATCTCCACGAAGATCCTTATAAGGGGAACTGCCTATTGATTCAATAGGACGTAACTAAGTAGAGCAAGGTGGGAAGGAGTTCCCCCACAATACTTCAATGGTCGTATGTAAGAGCCAAAGTAGTGGGAAGGTATTCCCCGCTATACTTCAAAGTCTGCAGACTAAAGGCCCGACCCCCACACGACAGGTCCACATCTCTCCAACGTCACCAAACTTAATAAAGGACTTTATACCTACTCGCAGCGAGGTCCCCCAAGCAAATACTGTCCCAAGGCTACAGTAAGAAGAGGCTGCGCCATTGCAACCTGCTTCAGAGTTAGTGGGAAGTGAATCCTTGCAGAATATAGGAGCGAACTTTCTGTAATCCAAAAGTTGTGGTACCAACACGAAGACCAAAACTAGATTCCCCAACTAGGACACGGAGACTTCCAAATATACCTCGGAATACTCCAAGGAAATAGTCATAATATGGCTACGTGCGACAAACGCACTACACGGTCAACATGGCAGAGGTGGGTGGATATCGTCTCCAAATGAAAAACACCTGAATTCGACGGGTGAGTTGATGGGAGGCGATATCCACTTATACCTCTCTTGTGGCCGACTGCGTTAGTGCGTCCCTGTAGTCCTGAGTCCTCGTCCGTCGCTGGTTCGACCCACGGGACGGTGGACTTATTATCAACTAAAAATTCCCCTGGCTAACATATATGAAAATATATTATTTCCGAGGTAGAGCCTGGATATTAAAGGACGTTTGTAGCTTTCTGATTGTATATGAATCACGGTGATGTGATAAATAGTCATAATATACTACGTGCAACAAACGCACTACACGTCAACATGGCAGAGGTGGGTGGATATCGTCTCCAAATGCAAAACACCTGAGTTCGACGGGTGAGTTGATGGGAGGCGATATCCACTTATACTCTCTTGTGGCCAACTGCGTTAGTGCGTCCCTGTAGTCCTGAGTCCTCGTCCGTCGCTGGTTCAACCCACGGGACGGTGGACTTATTATCAACTAAAAATTCCTTCGGTAACATATATGAAAATATATTATTTCCGAGGTAGAGCGAATGGATATTAAAGGACGTTTGTAGCTTTCTGACTGTATATGAATCATGGTGATGTGATAAATGCCAGCATAATATGGCTACGTGCGACAAACGCACTACACGGTCAACATGGCAGAGGTGGGTGGATATCGTCTCCAAATGCAAAACACCTGAGTTCGACGGGTGAGTTGATGGGAGGCGATATCCACTATACTCCTCTCTTGTGGCCGACTGCGTTAGTGCGTCCCTGTAGTCCTGAGTCCTCGTCCGTCGCTGGTTCGACCCCACGGGACGGTGGACTTATTATCAACTAAAAATTCCCCTTCGGTAAACATATATGAAAATATATTATTTCCGAGTAGAGCGTGGATATTAAAGGACGTTTGTAGCTTTCTGACTGTATATGAATCATGGTGATGTGATAAATAGTCATAATATGGCTATGTTGCGACAAACGCACTACACGGTCAACATGGCAGAGGTGGTGGATATCGTCTCCAAATGCAAAACACCTGAGTTCGACGGGTGAGTTGATGGGAGGCGATATCCACTTATACCTCTCTTGTGGCCGACTGCGTTAGTGCGTCCCTGTAGTCCTGAGTCCTCGTCCGTCGCTGGTTCGACCCCACGGGACAGTGGACTTATTATCAACTAAAAATTCCCCTTCGGTAACATATATGAAAATATATTATTTCCGAGGTAGAGCGAATGGATATTAAAGGACGTTTGTAGCTTTCTGATTATATATATATATATATATATATATATATATATATATATATATATATATATATATATATATATATATATATACAAAAAAACAACAGATTCTAACACTTACCTGGAAAGTGTTGGTAGCTGGCTTTCCCATCTCTCTCTCTCTCTCTCTCTCTCTCTCTCTCTCTCTCTCTCTCTCTCCCATGAAACTATTTCCCATATCAAATGTCTGTGTAAATGAAACCTAGTTTTAAAAAATAGTTTATTTTGCAGATCTAACATATCAGGTTAAATGAAAGTTAGGATAATAGCAGAATACTGAACCACTTCCCCAAAAACATTAATCAGATATAAAATGATAATAAAAATGTGGAATTATTCCCATTTCCCACCAAGTCTCTAAAATAGGTTCCACATTATTTTCATGTCTCTGAATGTCCCCTCAAACAACCTTCCACGTACTTTTTGTAAATGGCAAGCCATGACTATTTATGACTCCACTAAACATCCTTTCAGAGAAATGGAATCTCATCCCAAAGTGTTCCGGCAAGTCTTTCCAGCTTGGCTCCTCTAAAGCGAGTGTATCGCCCTTCACAAGAGCCCTTGACAGTTAGCCATTTTCACAATATACAAACTCACGAATACATCCTTCGACACACCCAGAATCCAACTATAACCTGAAAAAAAATTCTACAAGCTTCGATCCAGAATGCTGATGCAAACTTCCGCCTGGGATTTGTCTCCAAGAAGCTCAAGGTGACTTCTCACTGACACACGTTGATCACCGCACGCATTCTTATGTCGTGGTCATGTACAAATGAACTCATTAAACAGAGCTTGGACCACCACCTTGTGTCACCCCGACACAAATTATACATATTCAGATTCCAAGCGGCCTCATGATTTACCGTCATTTGAACACCTGGAGACTGTTTCTCCTGGAAACAGCACATGCTCCTGCACCGCAAAATTATGGCAACACTCATGATTATGATAATCATCAGTAAAGCAACGAGAACGCATGATGACACTAACTTACGGTTATTGAACAGTTTCATATAGTCAATCCTTTTCTTTTCTTTTAATGCTGGTAACGTTGTAATCTCCACCCCAGCCAGTAATCCCACTAAATCTTGATGATGATGTGTGTGTTTCAGAAAGATATTCGCTAATGAATTATACACCCTCCTGCCGAGAACGATGAAATCTGTGGAAACTATCTTGTACCCCCCATTAAATAGCTGCGATCCCTCCAAACGTATCAGTGTTGAAGAGTTATCACAGATCCTTGTTATACTTCAGCTTTTACGGAAAACTGCTGTGGATGTTTTCATCGACATCACCATATAGTAACCGGGAACTGGTATAAAAGCACATTTTGCAGCTGTCACATCATGTGTCAATTGAAACTCACAACCCACTATAGCTATATCCCTCAGAACAAACCCTTTTCTGTCACAAATATATTTATTATGGACCAATGTACATCTGTCTTTTATAATCAATAGCTGATAACTGATAGTTTCTACTTGATATTGTACATAGTTTCTATACCCTCTAACATCACTTCCTCATTATAATATGTACTGGGAAAAGGTCTTCTTATATAACTACGAAAAGGTTCTTTTGCACTCGCTGGAATCTCAACGATTAACCCTCTGTCTGATAAATGTACCCCAATTATCAATAGTATCTACATAAGGTTATATTCGATCCCCGTTTGTAAGCTGCATTCAAATTTAACTCTAACATCCCTAGGGGTAAAAATATCTTCAGAAATACGCCATTCCGATGCTGCTATCACCGCTTTTACTTGAGATTTGATTTCTGCTAGCCGCAATTCAGTCTTTCTCAATGTTTAAAACTGAAGTAGGAACCGTCAATAGAGCTATTGTCAAACCTAGTCACCCCTAATCCCCTGAACAGTAAATTGTAACATATTGCATATATTTCTCAAACACTCAAACCGCTCACGTAACTCCATGTTACCACCACATAATTTTTCCAAAACGCTACCCTGATTTGCCACCCCAATTTCCAACGCCTCCACTCACGCTAGGCTTGTAATTGCTACTCCATCAACCGCTGCTATGGTCGTTGGTGCGCTTTTACGCTTCCTAGGTTGACCACACGACGGCCTAAAATGATACAAATGATACCACTGGCACAATTGATATAAATAACCCAAATGATACAGAGCTGTCGTATTAAAAACTCTAGCAAGCATGTTTAAATCTCCCCATCTAAAAACAGAGGAAAGAAAAAAAAACCGTAAATTATTGCTTAACCATGACGAAGAGAACAAAGAAAAAAAATAAACACCCCCCAAAAAACGGGGTAGTAAAGCCCAGCCACAAGAAACATATATGGAGGTCAGGTATACAAAGGAAGGGGTAGGGCGTAGGGCTTTACTCCGCAACCTGATAAATTATGATGAGAGCGAAAAGTAGAAGTACGAGTCTTTTCTCAATCAGTATAGAAAGCGAGTGCCATTATAATACGCATACTGGAAAGGCGTTTCGACGATCCACCGCCGATGATGTGAAAATTATGCAAGAGTGCCTGATTCCAGTACCAGTCAACACTGACCCGGCCCAGCTTTTTGTTGAACATTACTCTAGTTTCTGCAACAGCATCAGCAACAATCGGGATGAATTTACTGTACAGTATTATTCGTGACGACAAAGAAGAAAAAAGAAGAAAAACAACAAAACATCATCACCAACAAAGAAGAGTTGCGTTTATTTGATCGTGCTTCTGAGTGGATACATTTGCTATTATGTCTTCAAATTGTATCGTTTGAAGAAGGGCCAGTGTGTATCTCCTCTGGTATGGTTAGCATTGTGCTTATTATAATGACACTCCCTTTCTATACTGATCGAGAAAAGACTCATACACACACATACATATATATATATATATATATATATATATATACATACATATATATATATATATATATATATATATATATATATATATATATATATATATATATATATCATATATATATATATATATATATATATATATATATATATATATATATATATATATATATATATATATATATATATATATATGTATGTATGTATGTATGTATAAAAACTGAATCATGAAAATATGGAACATGATGAATATATAAATAAAGACAAAATCCATGGAGGAAAGAGAAACAATGGAGTGCTGCAAGGCCTTTCGACTTCTCATCCTTTACTTAGCAGACAGAAGAAATATAAAAATTATTTTACAAAGAAAGCTCATATAAATGACAGATGGGGATTACAAAGGAAAAAAATATGTACCTGGAATCCAACACAATTGAAGAATTAGTAGAACTACCAAAAGAGGGTTAAACATTTAAGAGGTTTTACAAAGGATTAGGCTCAACCGTTCATAAGTAAGGACAGGACAATTAAAAGATTGTACAAGGAAGGTGACTGATCACCAAAATATGTTATAAAAGTACAACTCAATAATTTTCTTTTTCTTTGGTAAACAATAAAAATTTTTGCAAGGTGAACATTTAAAAAAAAAAAATTATTAAACATACGGATAAATGGAAAATATATGTAAGGCAACTAGTTTTGTAATTAATTCAATGATTTTATCTTTTAGGTCATTCTTAAACATTTTACTAATACAGGGGTCCAAATAGTATATGACCGGCTAAGGTTAAAATGACAACTGGAAGTAAGCTGTATAATAGCGGAATCTAAAAGGTTTCATGAAGAGAAATCTTTTGATCTAGCAATCACTGAACTTTCAGTCCAATTATCCTGTGGGAGTTTTCACTTAAATGAATGAATATAGCATTGGATGTTTGCTTATTTTGACAGAATACTTATGTTGTTTAATACATACATCTAAATGCTTACTAGATTGGCCAATATGAAAAGACGGGCAGTCCAAACATGGAATTTTATATCTATAATGTTATTTTCTTTAGGGCTATTTTTTATTAACATTCCTTTTAATGTGTTATTATAGGAAAAAACGAGGTTTACATTGAAAGTTTTTAACTATGATTTTGTTTTCAAAACACTAAAATAAAGCAAGTTAAGAATGTTCTTATGGGTTTCTTTCTCCATGTTACTTTCACTATAAAGCTTTTTGTGGACTTTATTATAACAAATATCTAGTATATATGAAGGATAACATAAATATGTCCCATTTTTCTTATGTATTCGATTTCCTGATCCAAATACTTGGGACTGACAATATGCAAAGCTCATAAAAAACATAGGAGAAAATTCACATTTTGATTTAAAGGTGATGGCCTGAACAGAAATGGACACAAGTTGAGTTGCTGGTTGGTTTCCTTAAATACTGAATTTGCATTGAAATGATTCTCTATGCATTAAATTATCTAAGAAAGGGAGGCAATTGTCTTTTTCTAATTCTAAAGTAAACTTAATAGATGGTACCAGGTTATTCAAATTAGAGAGTAAATCATTTACCTAAATACCAACATGTTGCCCATTGCCATACCAAATATTTGTTGGTAAAATTCACCATTGAATATCAACTTACAACCACAAATGCACAATCTAATGAGTGAAATAATATGACTTGCAGGTAGAGTATCTTAGCAATAAACTAATCCATCATGAATTACCTCTACCTATAAGTCATATTATTTCACTCACTAGGTTGTGCATTTGTGATTGTAAGTTTATATTCAATGGTGAATTTTACCAACAAATATTTGGTATGGCAATTGGCAACCCTTTATACCCACTCCTCTCAAACTTGTGTATGGAATTGATTTGAAAATCGATATTTACCTAATATCATTTATACTCCTTTAACGTGGTATAACTATGTTGACGATAATTCATCTGTTTATCCTGTTGGTATTGATGTAAATGATTTATTTTCTAATTTGAATAACCAGGTACCATCCATTAAATTTACTTTAGAATTAGAAAAAGACAATTGCCTCCCTTTCTGAGATGTTTTGATATATAGAGTACCATTTCAATGCAAATTCAGTATTTATAGAAAACCAAAACAACAACTTAACTTATATCCATTTTTCTTCAGGCCACCACCTTAATATCAAGATATAATTTTTTCTTCTGTTTTACGAGATTTGCGCATTGTCAGTCGCCAGTATTTGGATCAAGAAATCGAATACATAAGTACAATAGGGACAGATTTATGTTATCCTTCACATATACTAAATATTTTTTATAATGAAGCAAACAAAAAGTTTTATGGTGAAAATTCTTAGCTTGCATTGTTTGACTGTTTTTGAAAATATAAAATCATTGTTAAAATATTTTAGTGTAAACCTCCTTTTTTCCTATAATAACACACTAAAAGGAATGTTAATAAAAAAATAGCCCTAAAGGAAACAACATAATATATAAAATTTCATGTTTGGACTACTCGTTTTTTCATACTGGCCAATCTAGCAAGGCTTTAGATGTACATATTAAACAACATAAGTATTCTGTCAAAACTGTGCAAACATCCATTGCTATATTCATTCATTTAAGTGAAAACTCTCACAGGATAAATTGGACTGAAAGTTCAGTGATTGCCAAACCAAAAGATTTCTCTTCTGGAAATCTTTTAGATAAATTGGACTGAAAGTTCAGTGATTGCCAGATCGAAAGATTTCTCTTCATGAAATCTTTTAGAATCCTCTATTATACATCTTACTTCCAGTTGTAATTTTAACTTAGCCCTGGCATGTACTATTTGGACCCCTGTATTAGTAAAATGTTGAAGAATGACATAAAAGTTAAAATCACTGACTTAATAACAAATTAGTTTCCTTATATATATTTTCTGTGTATTCAGATGTCAAACATAACTTTTTTTTAAAATGTTTCCAATTTAAAAATTGTTCTCATTTTCCAAAAAAAAGGAGACTTATTGCGCTGTATCTTCCTAAATTTTTTTCGCTGGTCAGTCACCTTCCTTGTATAATCTTTTAATTGTCCTGTCATTGCTTCTGAATGGTAGAGCCTAATCCTTTGTAAAACCTCTTAAATATTTAACCATGTTTGATGTTTCTACTAATTCTTCAATTATGTTGGATTCCAGGTACATATTTTTTTTCCTTTGTAATCCCCATCTGTCATTTACATGAGCTTTCTTTGTAAAATTATTTTCATATTTCATCACATATGCTATGTAAAGGACTAAAACTTGAAAAGCCTTGCAGCATTCCATTGATTCACTTTCCTTCATGGATTTTGTCTTTGATTATATATATACATACATACACACACACACACACACACACACATATATATATATATATATATATATATATATATATATATATATATATATATATATATATATATATATATATATATATACATATATATATATATATATATATATATATATATATATATATATATATATATATATATATATATATATATATATATATATATATATATATATGTGTGTAATTTAACTCTGGGATATTGCTAGATAATATATATATATATAGTATACTAGGATAATAAGACTTACCTTAATTACATCAAAAATCTGAACTCTGACCTTGGGGACAACTAAAACGTACAAACAACAAAAATGCCTGAAAAGCTACTCCAGGGGAATAATATATTAGATAAACTCTGAAGGGTTTAATTTTTTCATTATATTTACAAAGAAAATACATCTAAAGAATGATGGACGAGGTAAATTTAGGACGTAACGCAGTCGGCCACAAGAGAGCAAAATAACATCTCCCATCAACTCAACCGTCGAACTCAGGTGTTTTGCGTTTGGAGTTTCCCCTTCTGCCATGTTGACCGATGTAGTGCGTTTGTCGCACGTAGCCATATTATGACTATTTATCACATCACCAGATTCATACAATCAAGTCTACAAACGTCCTTTAATATGAACACTTATGGTTACTAACTCGGACTAAAACTATATTTTCATATATGTTACGAAGGGGAATTTTTATTTTTTTAGACTGATAATAAGTTCACCGTCCCGTGAGGTCACCAGCGACGGACGAGGAATCAGGACTTGTAAATGCTTTGCAACAAACAGGTACAAAATATAAAGCAACTACAGGTCTCACTGTAATTATTTCGCGTTTTGAAAGGAAAGGAACGTAGTTGGATAAGAATAGGGAATATGACTGATGAAAAACCTTAAATCTTGGTAATTTACCTTTCTTTAGGAGCTGAAGTTCTCGTCTTATGATGGCCAATATATAGATTTTCATACTCTATTACCGACCAGAGTTACTTTGGATACTACCTTCCACGTGTCAAAAAGTAGGCAGTGAAATGGAGCAAGCGACAGAGCTTAGTTCTCTGTGTCCATTCCGACAATTCTGAGAGTTAGCTTCTCTGTCCAGGGCCCTTTATAGCTTTGTAAGTTACAATATTTCTCTTCCTAGATGGCGTTGTGACCACTCTTCCTCGTAGGAACTGCAGGCATATATATGTTTTCAAATTCAAAATATATAACGCACATATATGATCAGCCCCAGCTGCCCTACCTCGGGTACGATTATATCTGTTCATAGAGGTAGAATATTGGCCTGGAGACGGTGATATATATATTATATATATACTCCTGGGTGAAGCCGGGTTGATATATATACTCGGCCACGCCCAGTCGTAAGAAGCAGGAGTTACACTTTGGGTAACTCAAATATATCACTAAATACGTCAGTATTTACTGTTGTTTATTATATATATAAATATTTACAATAGTGCTAGTAAAACATACTAAATCAAACTTACCTCATTTTACTCACCTGAAAAAAGAAAAAACAAAAAAAAAATGCAATTCACATTAAATCATTGGCCGCTAAACTGGATAAACTTTGGGGTTTAGATTGTCTCATTATTCACAAAACTTGAAAATACATCTAAAAAGTTATGGCGTTTTCCAACGTAATGGTACTCAAATGACAAATTTTTTCAAGCGGAGATTGCTTTTGTTAATAAATGTTGTTGATAACAAAGGATCAGTATCGCACATATGATACCCAAAGTTAGTAAAGATTTCTTTGTCTTTATCCTGCAAAAACTGATGTGACTAACTGGGAAAATCTATATTGACTAAAGATTTTGCATAGAAGATCATTTCTGAATTAGATTCTTCTTGAGCAAATTATTACATTATCTTATTGTAAATGGGTTTATCAATTTAAACAGCACAAAATATAAAGCAATGTTCAGGTCCGCACCTGGAATTTATCGACTTTGAAAGGAAAGCAACTTTGGAGAAGAACAGGGTTTACGGGGTTTGATGAAAACAGTCTTGGTGAGACCTTTCTTTAGGGCTAATTTCGTCTTATGATTCCATCATACTAAATTATCACACAAGAGTTAATTTCTTACTACCTTCCACGTTAAAAGTAGGTAGTGAAATGGAGCAAGGACAGAGCTTATTCTCTGTGTCCATTCCGACATATTCTGAGAGTTAGCTTCTCTGTCCAGGGCCCTTTATAGCTTTGTATATATATAACTTTCTCTTCCTAGATGGCGTTGTGACCACTATTCCCTCGTAGGAACTGCATATATATATGTTTTCAAATTCAAATGGCGGAACGCACACGATAGCCCCAGCTGGCCTGCCTATATGACGATTAGCTCTGTTCAGGTCCGCACCTGGAATATATAATTTTTATATAGCACTTTGGATAAGAAATATATATATTTTATCAAAAATAGTGGTGAGATATTTTATATATATAATATATTATATTCAATCATATAAATTATCAAATTTATATTTCTTAGTCCTTTTACTTTAAATTATTGTATAAACGCGGCATAGATATAATATGTATATATATATATATATATATATATATATATATATATATATATATATATATATATATATATATATATATATATATATATATATATATATATATATATATATATATATATATATATATGTGTGTGTGTGTGTGTGTGTGTGTGTGTGTGTGTGTGTGTGTGAACCCAAAACCGCGTAGGAAATTCAATGTGTGTGATAATTTTTAATTATGACTAGACCAGCCATGACCTGTTCAAGTCACCTCTTTAGTTACTACATTTTTAGCAAAGGGGGTGGGGAAGGGGAGGGGAGGGCGATGGAAGAGGGAGGGGAAGAGGAAGGGATGGAGGAGGGAAGGGAATTGGGAGGGAAGATGAGGGGAAGGAGGAGGGAAGGGAACATGGGAGGGAAGATGAGGGGAGGAGGAGGAAGGGAGGAGGGAGAAGGGAAGGGGAAGGGAGGAAGAGGTAGGACACAACTAAATTAACACTTGATCTTGTGCTTGGGAAGGGGAGAGAAAGGGAAGGGAAGGGGAGAGGAGGAGGGGAAGGGGAGGGGATGGAAGAGGAATGGGGGGGAGGAAGACGGAGGGGAAAGGGAGGACACAGCTAAATTAAAACTTGATCTTGTGTTCGGGAGGGGGATGGAAGAGGGAAAGGTAGCGGGAGGGAAGAGGGAAGGGGAGGACACAGCCAAATTAACACTTGATTATATGGAAAGAAAGACAACTGACAGAAAGTCATCCAGCTTCTTCCAACACCATTTGTTATTCGCACACATTAAGAAAACGACGTCTCTTCTAATGTTGTGAGCAGTCCATACCTGGGCATCAGGAAATTTGAGGTTTGGGGCTACTTTGAATGGCCCACTGTACCTTTAAAATTCATTATTTCAAAAAACAAACCCCAAAAAACACCCTTCCATAATACGAGCTTTCAGAATAACTAAGTTTCGTGGCTGTATCTTTCACTATTATTGCTCAGCAGGCATGTTAGGACCCTCACGCTCTCACCCTCCCCTACCACATCCCCTGAACGCCAAAAATCGAAATCTGGATCTCCGGAACGGCTAACGGATTTCGATGAAATTGGGCACAATTAGAGACCTCAGTGGGAAACCTCTACGGCCAGAGTTTCATCCCGCTCGGTTGAATATTTCCAGAGTTATAGAGGGCCAAAGTTGCGTTTTTGTGGACTCCAGGTTGCTGGGCTTTACTAACCGCCAACTAACGTGGCGGTTAATATAAAGTTGTGCTGCATAACTTTCTTGCTTTGCTTTGAATATCAGATGCAGAACAACAAACAGCTGCGTTCTGTTTGTCCGTTAGATTTATACGCAAGAAAACAAAGTAAAATGTTTGACTCTAAACTGAGATTTATCTTCTACCACTGGCCAGAGCTCCCTTTAGGATTAAGGACTAAGAATTTAGGATTTATTTTCCATGGAATGGTGTGACGGCCTGTATATCATGTGGATGTGGTTGATATTCAGTTAAGGGCGAAAAATATAATGTTTCCTAAGAAAGTGAATTTAAAGGTTAGATTTTGCCAAAAAGTTTGGAAGGATGTCTTAGAAACTAAGTTTAATAGGGGTATATTATGGTAAATGTTTAGAAGGATTTATAAAAATTACATAAAAATACTGATATTTCTCCATACAAGACAGTACTAATCATAAAATTCTTCTCTTCAAAACCCTTTACTCTTGCGTTTGGTCCATTAGGACTGTTGAATTTAATGATCGTTTTTATAACTTTATATATAGACCATATAATCCATATAACCATTAATATTAAACGAGGGTATTACATTGAAATGTCGAATATGATTTCAACATCCAGTGAGTTTACCTGGTCCTGCTGTTATTTGCATCTCTCTGTTGTACCTGGAGAGCTGTAACACCAAAGGCCATTAACCTCTGCGGGGCTCCATTTTGCTAAAAAAAAAAAAAAAAACTCCGGGGAGATAAGTCGGTATTTTTTGATCTAAGCATTACTATTTTGATAGTCGAGGGGTCAGTGGAGTCTTGTAATGAATTTGAATTTTTACTTTATTTTAAAATTTAAGGCTTATGAATTCAGCTTCTGTCAGTGTTATGTATGGAAATTAATAGAAGTAGAGTCATTATTTCAAGAAACTTGGCTTCGATCTTAAGAAAATATGTAATAAATAGATAATCTAACATATAAACAAATGCATCAATAAATATTTGTGCCTCTTTGTTCTTCTGAATACACGTTAGAATATTTAGAATATATTTACAGCAGAGAGAGCGCGAGAGAGAGAAAGGAGAGAGCAAAAACTCTGGGTTTTGGTACTTTTGGTGTAATATCTCTTTTTCTGTCGTTTGCCTTTCATGTTTCTTTTTCATCCAGTTTCTCTTTTTCCTCCATTTTCCTCCAACTCTGACTTGCAGTGTAGGCCTATCTACCTGTTTTTAAATTTGACTTTTTTCTTTTCATTATGGAATTCATAATGTGCAGTTTATTTTCACATTTTCATAAAAAAAAACTGATTTTCAAAAGCAGTTACAAAGGTTAACTTCAATATATTAACGTTAATATACAATTAGTTTTATATTTGGAAATACGAATGAGATTAATTGATTTTTTTTTTTTTTTTGAGGCAAACATAAAATATTCTTTAAATCAGGAAGCCTCTTGCAGAAACTTCTCATAAACGTTTTTAAATCTTGGGAAAGGAAGCATCTTGCAGGAACTAAATAACATGAAGCTTTTTTCTTTCTTTCTTTTTTTAGTATGACTAACACAAGAGGCTTCTCGCGAGAACGGATAACTACGAAATGTTTGTGATTTTGAAGACAGGACGCCCCTGTGGAAATACACTTATACGAAACGTTTTTTATCTTTAAGACAGGACTCCTCCGTGGAACAGCACACATGTGAAACGTTTATCATTTTCGAGACAATGAAGCTTTTGAGGAAATGTGCAAATATGAAACGTTTTTGTCGCAGCTCAGTCAATATATATACTCTCTGTGAAAGATGGAAATGCAATGTGCTATTTATTAAAAAATCTGTTTCATGGACATTTATCAATAAATGCCAAGGGAGAGAGAGAGAGAGAGAGAGAGAGAGAGAGAGAGAGAGAGAGAGAGAGAGAGAGAGAGAGAGAGAGAGAAATTAACCATAAATCTGGTTCGGAAATTTGGTGACAAAGACAATGCCTTATCGTTTTTTTATAAAGTAGATAAATTGATTCTATATCCGAAAGGAGTTAGGTTTATGTCGCTATAAATTCCACCTCTCGTTAGTTGAGTCACACAGAAAAATGCCAATAAAATTTAAAGGGTTCATTAAGAATCTATATATAAATTTAAAGCTATATATGTTTATATATATATCTTTTTTTTACTATATTATATTCATTGTTCTATATATTTAGGAGAATATATTTATTCATTGTTCCAGGAGAATCATTCATCTAAACAACTAAACACCATTGTTAACAAGAGAGAGAGAGAGAGAGAGAGAGAGAGAGAGAGAGAGAGAGAGAGAGAGAGAGAGAGAGAGAGAATGTATTTTCTATTACGCAAAATATGAAACAGCAACTGATTCATCAAAGACCTCCAACAATTTCGCTCAGAAAAATAATAAAAAAAAAAATCATTTATATGGCGAACACATGAAAAAGAGCGAAAAATAATATGCAATCAGTTTTCCTGCTTTTTTGCACCTTTGAGGAGGGAAACACAACAGATTTTATGAACTGAATGTGAATGCCAGTCCTTAGAGAAGAAAATCATATGAACAACTTCATTTACCATTTTTTTCTCTACACATAAAAAGTGCATGGGAATTGTTCAGGCAAATGGGAGAAAAAGGAATTAACAATCTTATTAACAAATATTTAAAGATGATGTAATAAAATAATTTAATTATTAATATATATATATATATATATATATATATATATATATATATATATATATATATATATATATATATATATATATATATATATATATATATATATATATATATATTATATATATATATATATATATATATATATATATATATATATATATATATATATATATTCTTTTTCTTACACCTCCCAGATTCTTTAAAATTGTCACTGTAATAACATGGTCACTAAGGACAGTAATAATCTGAAAAACCCGAAAAAAATTACTTTCTCAGCCTGTTTCATTCTTTGTTTATTAGTTCTGGAGAAATTCTGAGAATTAGAATAAGTAATATAATGAGGAATTTCTTCAAAATTGGTCCCAAAAAGGATATCATCAAGTACACTCTAACCCGAGGAGGGCAAACAGTATTTGAACCACTAAATTTCAATACTTAAACTTTTTTAAACGGATATGCAAATTTCGTATAATTCAAGTTATTCTCCTAATTTTCGGTAAAGTATATTTGATTCAAATTTATTCCAGATATAAATAATTCACCTAATCAATATCTAAAAATTCTGTGGAAAATATGTTAAAACCACCCAAGGTTTGAACGTATCCAGGCGGAATAAGGCGTATATCCTTTCAAGAGAATAAAGAAATGGAAGATTTGATCAAGAATTCATCTCTTCTTTTGAACTTATTCACCCCCGCGAGAGAGAACACGTCGTTTCCATAACAGCTTCTTAATCTTTCTTTTCGCGTCTCTGTTCCCGGTTCCTTGCTGCCATTTCGGACGAATCACTGGGATATTGCCCTCTCGTCTCGTTGCAAAATCATAAAAAACCTAATATGGAGAAAAAGTGAAAGAACTGAGAACAGCAAAAATCAAATAAAATAATAATAATAATAATAATAATAATAATAATAATAATAATAATAATAATAATAATAATAATAATAATAATAATAATAAATAAATGAATAAATAAATAAATAAATAAATAAAAAAAGTTTTGGAACGGCAACGTAACGTTTGGGAATTTCCTTTAGGAGACTTTCTTGGACGTTTGAAGAAAGGGTATATCGATGGAATATTGGAACGTGTGACTGGTAATGTACTCTTTGTTATGCCTTGCTCTTCTTTACTATAGCAATTCTTTCTCTCTTATTCCTTTCCTACTTTCGGTGTCATGTATAGAGAAGCTTGGCAGAAGGAAATAATCAGAAGGAAGTAGCAAAATGAGAAATGTTGGACAATTTGCCGAATTACCATTCACTGGTCATTACAATTCATGTTTCGTATAGATTTACAAACCCTCAAATTAAATATTTTAGGGACTTTAGACTGCCCAGGTTTATTTTATGTTTATTTTATTCTGTATCAGTGTGCTGCAATATTTTCCGGTTTAATAAATTAGCATATGTTTTCCGGATTGCCAAAATTCAATCATAGGGCAGTTTAGTAAAAATGACAAATTTTTGTCTTTAGCAAGCATCCAGTCGTTCTAAGTTTTGTCAAATAACCCTCTGCTTATGCCCAGTCAAATAACATCACGTTTTCAGTCCCATTCACTTTGATAGTCTCTCTTTATGCGAACTTTTACTTGAGGCTGAAAGTATTGGGACACGGATAATACAAGGTTTATCAATTCCGACCATTCTGAAGATGCAAAAGACTTCTATTCTATTTGAATGCAGCAACGTGAGATTTGACTTTGTAATCCTTCAGTACCTCCACTGTCTCCGTTGTTTTAACAAGGCATATGCAACACACACACACACACACACACACACACACACACTACATTGAACACACATATATATATATATATATATATATATATATATATATATCATATATATTATATATATATATATATATATATATATATATATATATATATATATATATATATATATATATATATATATATATATATATATATATATATATATATATATATATTTTATATATATATATATATATATATATATATATATATATATATATATATATATATATATATATATATATATATATATATATATATATATATATTTATATATATATATATATATATATATATATATATATATATATATATATATATATATATATATATATATATATATATATATATATATATATATATATATATATATATATATATATATATATATATATATATATATATATATATATATATATACCATATATAATATATATATATATATATATATATATATATATATATGTAACGGCCATTTCTGAGCCTATACTTGATTTAAGTCTCTGTTTTATGAACAGAGGTTTGATCTCGCTTATCCCGAGACATTGTGCGATAGCAGTAACGTGAGCCAGCATCGTAACTATATCTTTCCCTAACTAAAATCTAAGGACTACTGGAATGAGATACTAAGTACAAAACTAAAACCCTTTATTGACAAAAGTCAACGAAAAATAACTTCTTAAAAATTACGAAAATGAAATCAATGTTTCACATAACTATCAGAAAATCTTCTAAGGAAATAATGCTCCAAAATCATAAACCCCCAATTACAGAAAATAACTCATCTGTCAAAACATGAACACGTCAGTCAATTAAAACAGGTCATCTCAAATGTCATACCACTCTCATCCTCGTAGGAGGGAGAGAGAAAAATGAATAGAATGGAGTGGAACAGAAAAACTCCACAAGTCCTCTGGGACAGTCTCCATGTGAAAAATCACTCACATCTTCAGACACACATGAATCGGATCTCACAAGTCCACCTGAACAACAGTTCCTCCATTATATTCATTATGTAACGCACGAACGAACGTACTTTTGTATGACATCATTCGAGGTCAAAGTTCGGCAAGACACGCCTCTGTATTTCAAGGCGTCACGAAGTACACGTACACACCATACATTATTAAGAAGCATCCTCTTCAAAACCGGATTTTGTAACTGGTTCAGCTTCTAGAACGTTCTTTGCTGAAAACGCATTTCCCAGCCCGTGTCTTGTCACCAAGGTGGTTTCTTCGACCCTTGTGGTATGCGAATGTTTCAGCAGTTTCCTATCTGCTGCGTATAGTGAAAATGGACCCTGCGAATAGCTGACCCAACTTTTCAAAGGTCACCTTCGCGAGCCTTTACAGATTGCTCGGTCCACGCACCTGAGGTGGACCCACCTCAAAATGTCTAGGTGCAAAACTTATATATATCTTATAACACAGATATTATAGCACAACCAGTTCATTCAAGAAACGCATTAATCTAGACGATTTCACTCCTGGTACTGCCTCACGCTGAAAGGCCTGCGACTGCACCAGTCCAAGCTGAATGTATTCTTGTCGTCCAGCGATCCGACGAAAATGAATGGCTCGCAAATCCTTTTGCGCCAACCCAACGTCTCCTCGAAAGTACGGCAACATGAAGACATCTTGCCCGACATCTCTCCAAAGTTCTGGATCGTCCCACCACAGTGCAGAAGTAACGTTGACAGCCTCATATGTTGAGGACGGTGAAGCTATTCCAACCTCTCCATTTCGAGGGAGTGGTATTTTTAAGTGAGTCGGTCATATCGACAGTCATATCAAAAAGTTACTCGTCTATTCCTATACCATATTATTACTGAACCAAATAAGACTACTAGTGCAAAGGTCATATGTTCTCAATGTGAAACAATTCCAAGTTGGTACCTGGAATTTCCATAGTCAACTCACTACCAAGTACACTAACTCTAAGGAACCATTCATAAAATTCTATCCAACAGAAAAAGTACTCAAGAACGAAAGGCAATCCTAAACATCTGAAAGGTATCATATGTCGTAAAAGACATCAAGGTTCTACTCGGTTGCGAATATTTCGCAATACCTGACTAATTCTCAACACCATAGCAATTGACGTAATGGCAATCGCTCCTATGATCTTAACAACTACAATTACTCATGGTACAGCTCCTTATATTTTAAAAGAGAACTGAAAAAAATCCCAAATATTCGAATTCGATATCCCTATCAAAAACCTTCCTAAACCTCTCCGAAATCCTAACCGACATATCCCAATCCGAAAAGATCAGACTCGTTCGGTCCGATATACTAAATGCCTCCCAAAACAAAATCCTAAACAACAAACCCTGATTCTGTAACTCTATATTCAAAGATATTGCGTCAGACGACAAAACACATCATAACATAATAACACAATAACACACGGGTCAAATCTCGTATGAAATTAGCCCATGTCTCAATTCCAAAAACATATGAAAAAACCATTAACTCAAAGTAACCCATTACTATCGCCAAGTGCGAACGATGAAATCCCTAACCGCAGTTGCGATCCATATAAAAAAAAAAACTCAAACTCATATATCTACAAAACTCTACGGCATTCTGCACACAATTTACACTAAAAAAGCTACTGCAGCTTACATCAGAAATCACAATGAACCTGAACTATTAAAAATTCGTAAAACTCTACGGAGTAACGTCCTCCTGAATTACAACAAACTACAAGTCATGCCCATTTACAACCCATTAACACCCGAAAGGAAAAAAAAAAATGACCCGTAACTACCCATTACCATAACAACAATACAACCCAGGAATGCATCCATGCTAATACCCATTAACCCGTCTTTTTAATCTTAGAAATATGTGTCAAACGAGACACACCTGTGTTTTCATTCACAACAATAAATCTATTTCCCAATTTTGCTTCAGGTCTATACGGGATTATAGATACTTTCTTTATTCCCAGTAAAATTAGCAAGACCGTCTAAAGTCTTATTTATAAACTCCCTACCATTGTCTGTGATCAGACATTCAGGAACACCATATCTACAAATTATCCCCTTAAAGAACGCTATAGCAACTTCCTCAGCTGATTTGTATTTCAGTGGGAAAATCTCAACAAAACGAGTTAACTCGTCAACAACTACTAATAAATGTCTATAACCATAAGCGGACTCTGAGAAGTTACCCAGAATATCCAATTGCACTCTCTGAAACGGCCTATGTGGTATGGGATATGAACCCAAACGACACGACACTGTCGTCGCTGGCTTATTCGCATTGCAAATAGCGCACTTCTTCACAAAGGCTTCCACTGCGGAAAACATATTTTTCCAAAGAACTTTGACCCGACGTTTTCATACGTCTTGTCCACACCTAAATGAGGCGAACCAAATTTACAATGTACAATGTCTAGAACTTGTGGTACTAGACTCTCTGGCACGATGATTTGTGTAATCTCACCCATGCTTCGAGTACTTCGCAAGTTATACTTAACTTTCCTCACCAATAAATTATTCTCCAACTCTAGACCAGAAAAGGCAACTTATACCCTTTCTTCGGTGAAACTCCCTAAGAAATGCCTTAGCATCTGACAACAATTTATCTTCATCTTGCTTTTGTTCAAGCAAGCCTATGTCCCAAGTGACATTTTCACCCGTAATATAACACACGGCGTTACTCTCACTATCACGAACAACAATCTCTCCCGAGACTGCCGACTCACTATTTCTCCCCGAAGTATGCACTGTAGAAACGTGTATGTCCTCTACATGCGATCTCTCAGAACTACTAATATCAGAGACATTAGACACCAAATATTTACTCTCTTCTCTCACACAGGATTCGGTGTGTATTTCCTCATCCTCGACCGGAAAATGTCTGCTCAATGCATCTGCAACTACATTATGCTTACCTTCAATGTATTTGAGGTTTGCATCAAAATCTCTCAATGTTAGGAACCAACGTGCTCTCTTGGGCGACAAATTTGGCTTATTAAAAGCTCTAACAACGGTTGATGATCTGTAAAAATCTCAACTTTATTTCCCAACAACAACATCTTAAAATGAACAAGGCTAGAGACGACTGCGAAAGCCTCCTTGTCCACAACTGACATCAGCCTTTCGTTACTACCACGCGTTTTGAACTTTCTGCTATAAAAAGCAATTGGGTGTAATTTCCCCTCAAATTTCTGCATCAAACACGCACCTATACCTTCCTGACTCGCGTCAGTCACTAAGGTGAACGGTTGACTAAAATCTGGAAACTTCAAAACTGGTGGGTTCACCAAAGCGTTCTTAAGCTTCTCAAAAGCTAATTGTTGACTATCACCCCAAACAAACTTAACGTCTTCTCGTAACAAATCTGTCAATGGAGACGCTATTGTAGAAAAATTCCGCACAAAACGGCGAAAGAAACCCGACATACCCAGGAACGAACGAATCTGTTTCCTGGTTTTGGGAACTGGAAAATTCACAATGGCTTTAACTTTCTCATCATTCACTCTGACTCCCTCTTTAGTCAGTCAAAAAAAAAAAAAGGTCAAGTTCACTTCTCCCAAGGCCAAGCTATAAAAGGCCACAAAAAAAAGACACGGGAAAGCGCTTCTCAGGCACAGAGAGAGAGAGAAAGAGAAATTCGTTTCCCACCCTCTTACAATGCATCGAAGGCCTGATGATGCTTACAGAAAAAATGCTAACACCAAACCTCGGGGCTCGCTCTGTCTCCAACGGCAAAAACTGCTGGATCAACACTTCCCTTTGTCCAAACGGAAAGTGTCACTCAAGCAAAGGCAAGGGCTCTGCTCTCATACTCACACACACTTACCCACACGCACATACGTGTGTGACTACAAAAACCAAGAAGTGCATACACACTTGTGCAAAAACTGTTTTGCACCCCGCAACTCATAAATATCACGTAGGATATTACCCAAATATTAAAGTTCCCAGAAATAACCCAACAACCAAATATCACCCTTACATAATACACGCCGATGCGTACCGCAGATTGCTATAAAAAAAAAAATACAACACACCATAATACGCTCAGCGCTTCACTAGGCATGGCAAAGCAAGCAAGACGCTCCGCCCAAACTCGTGACGCAATTACTATGTCACCGTGGTGATGACGTAGCACTCGTTGCAACCGAAACACTAGTTAAACACAACGACAAAAAAACACACAGTTGTCCCTATCACCAGTTACAACACAACGAAAAGGACAATTTCACATCAACCCAACTAAAAAAAAAAAAAAAAAGATAACATCACAACACTTACGTTAGCAGTGCGCGAATTTCCATCAAGCGAAGAGAGAGAGAAACAAAAAACACTCGCGCGTCTTCACGTGTTTTAACACACGCATAGCGGTCTTAATATCGCAATTATTGCACAATATCACTGTTTTTACCCCCACCCAAAACACTATCCACAAAAACACTAGCTAGCGAGAGAGAGCTCGCAGCTCGCCCCCAGCAACTGCTGACTCCCACAAAAATCCTATCCTGAGATGCCAACCCCAATTTATTTCTCTTCGGAAACGTATACATGCCTAATTATTTAACACCTTCTAACTGCCCTAACTACCTTATACGCTATCTTTTACGCTACCTTTTACGCTACCTTTTACGCTGCCACCAAAAACTGTAACGGCCATTTCTGAGCCTATACTTGATTTAAGTCTCTGTTTTATGAACAGAGGTTTGATCTCGCTTATCCCGAGACATTGTGCGATAGCAGTAACGTGAGCCGGCATCATAAGTTATATCTTTCCTAACTAAAATCTAAGGACTACTGGAATGAGATACTAAGTACAAAACTAAAACCCTTTATTGACAAAAATCAACGAAAAATAACTTCTTAAAAATTACGAAAATGAAATCCAATGTTTCACATAACTATCAGAAAATCTTCTAAGGAAATAATGCTCCAAAATCATAAACCCCCAATTACAGAAAATAACTCATCTGTCAAAACATGAACACGTCAGTCAATTAAAACAGGTCATCTCAAATGTCATACCACTCTCATCCTCGTAGGAGGGAGAGAGGAAAAATGAATAGGAATGGAGTGGAACAGAAAAACTCCACAAGTCCTCTGGGACAGTCTCCATGTGAAAAATCACTCACATCTTCAGACACACATGAATCGGATCTCACAAGTCCAATTCGAACAACAGTTCCTCCATTATATTCATTATGTAACGCACGAACGAACGTACTTTTGTATGACATCATTCGAGGTCAAAGTTCGGCAAGACACGCCTCTGTATTTCAAGGCGTCACGAAGTACACGTACACACCATACATTATTAAGAAGCATCCTTCAAAAACCGGATTTTGTAACTGGTTCAGCTTCTAGAACGTTCTTTGCTGAAAACGCATTTCCCAGCCCGTGTCTTGTCACCAAGGTGGTTTCTTCGACCCTTGTGGTATGCGAATGTTTCAGCAGTTTCCTATCTGCTGCGTATAGTGAAAATGGACCCTGAATAGCTGACCCAACTTTTCAAAGGTCACCTTCATGAGCCTTTACATATATATATATATATATATATATATATATATATATATATATATATATATATATATATATATATATATATATATATATATATATATATATATATATATATATATATATATATATATATATATATATATATATATATATATATATAAGTTCATTCAAATTATTTTACTCAGTTCGTGCTCCCATAAGTACACGGTGTTGTTCCATGCCTTCATAATTCCCAATTGTATTTCTTTTGTCACGAACTGTAGTCTTATATAAACCTACACTGATCCAAAATACATACTCTGAGAATCAGAGCAATTAACGGATTCTTTAAGGGGCTTTTGTGGTGATCACTAGTCCACGTACTGACCAGGCCTAATATTATTCAACTTGGCTGATCGAACGAACGATGATATTTATGCTTATGGAGAAGTCTTGCTTTGTGGACTTGGAGTGACAAGTGATAAAAGCAGTTCACGGGTGGGTGAGGCTTTTTAACTCTTCTGTTGTCTACTTTGAACTCTGTTCATTTAAAATTTCACAGAGTAAAACTATATATCCTTTCTTGGTCATTCAATTCCAGTGGATGTTGATATATGATCATTCACCTCCGTTTAACATTTTTTTCAACAACAATTGTCTCTAAAAACGTCAGTCTTGCTGTCCAACCCCTCAGCCAATTACGTCTTAGTGCAACTGTGGGTTTTCTCTCGATTCCACCCTGAGACCCTTTTACTTCATCCCTTTATTTTCTGGATCTCTTTCTCTCTCTCTCCAGCCTCTGCAACTCCTCTTTCTCTCTCTCGAGAGCTGAATAGCCGGAGGTGCTCCAGTGCTTGGCTTGACAGCATAAATTTCATAAAAGCAGATTTAAAATCCTAAAGATCTTTTTATACGCTTTTTGAGAAGAAGCACTCAAAGAAAAAAAAACTTCTGTTTTAGGAATAAGAGGTTTTCGAAACTTGCATGCCTGTAAAGTACCCGCCCCCAGCTACCAGACAAAGTTCTTCGCTGGGTGAGCGGGTTCCGTTCTCAGCTACCACTCTGATGATCGCGAGTTTGAATCTCCGACCGGCCAGTGAAGAACAAGAGAAATTTGTTTCTGGTGATAGAAATTCATCTCTCGCTATAATGTGGTTCGGATTCCACAATAAGGTGTAGGTCCCGTTGTTAGGTAACCAATTGGTTCTTAGCCACGTAAAATAAATCAAATCCTTCAGGCCAGCCCTAGGAGAGCTGTTAATCAGCTCAGTGGTCTGGTTAAACTAAGATATACTTAACTTAAGCTACCAGACTGAACACCGCCCCCCAGCCCCAACCTCCCTCCGCGTTAATCATCTTTTCCTTTGCGTTCCCAAACACCGTTTGTTTCCCTTCTTAAGGAGGGCATCGACTTGGATTCAGTTTCTCCTTTTCCATCATTTCCCTTGTCGCTCGAGTAAAGCTAATTCTCTCTTCCAGGGGAACTGCATTTTTTAAAGATCGGTTTTTCCTTAGGCTGTAAGAGCTTTTCTGGATTTATAATTTCTTTATAAACTGTTTCATTATATTTAATTGTTCTTTTTCTGTCGTGGAAATTATCTTAAAAGCAATAAAGGTGCATCACATCAAGGAAATAATCTCCATTTGCCTTTCAAGTTTCTCCGTTTAATTCTCCGTAGATTTTCATTCGTCCAAACTCTCTAATCTTATTAATAGCAGTGACTGGTCTATTAGTGAACGTAATGATTGTGTCGTAAACTTGTCAAGTAAACAAATAAGTGAAAATTTTGTGAGTGTACTCGGATATAATTTAGTCTTCTTTATATCGAATAGACCCTTTGCTTTAACGATTGCGTCGTCCCTATGTATATTTGAAAAACACTGTATCTTCCTCAAAATCATGTTGACATAATGAAAGGTATTGTTTATGGACCTGCCAGTGATAATCATGAAAGTAATTTCCCCGCTCGTAATAAGAAAAGTTTGACCGATGTTAAAAAAGACAACACAATCCACATCACAAAAGATGATAAAGTCGAATAGTTTCGTAATTTTAGATAAAGCTGATTACATATCACGTATGCAAGTCCTACTGGATGATGACACGACTTACGAAAAACTAAAAAAAAAATCCCCTTGACCAAGTCATAAAAAATTTCAGTAGCACAGTGAAAAAAAATCCTTAAAGATAAAAAGAACTAATAGGTCAGTTGTCAGTAAAATATCCCGCGTTACCTTACTTGTACAGGTTAGTAAAAACACACAAAGAAAATAATCGTATGCGGCCTATTTTCATTACTACTGGCTTAGTATCATATAAACTTTCGAAATACATTACCAAACTCTTATCCTCGTTACTTGGAACTATATCCAATTCTCGCATGTGTAATTCTCTAGATTTAGTTGGTAAATGAAACAAAATCACTTTTTTCCCCACTAATACATTTGTTAGTATTGATGTTTGTTATCGTTTTACTAAAGTCTCTATAGATTCTATATGAGAGTATCTTAGTAACGAAATAATCCATCATGAATTACCTCTATCTGTAAGACATGTTATTTTACTAATTAGTTTATGCATTTTTTATTGTAAGTTTATATTCAATGGTGAATTCTGCCAACAAACATTTGGTATGGCAATGGGCAACCCTTTATCTCCACTCCTGTCAAACTTGTATATGGAATTGTTTGAAAAAACTATATTTAACTAATATCATTTATACTCCTTTAAAGTGGAATAGATATGTTGATGATATTTTAGTTGTTTTGCCTGCTGGTACTGATGTAAATTATTTACTCTCTAATTTGAATAACCAGGTACCATCCATTAAGTCTACTTTAGAATTAATAAAAGACAATTGCCTCCCTTTCTTAGATGTTTTAATATATAGAGAACCATTTCAACGCAAATTTCATTATTTATAGGAAACCAACCAACAACTTAACTTATGTCCATTTTTATTCAGGCCACCACCTTAATATGAAAATATCAAATTTTTCTTCTATGTTTTTATAAGCAGTGTGCTTTGTCAGTCTCCAGTATTTGGATCAAGAAATCGGGTACATAATAAAAATAGAGACAGATTTATGTTATCCTTCACATATACTAGATATTTGCTATAATAACGCCAACAAAAAGTTTTATAGTGAAAGTAACATGGAAAAGAAACACCTGAGAGCACTCTTAGCTTGCCTTACTTTAGTGGTTTTGAAACCATAAAATCATTGTTAAAATCTTTTAATGTCAACCTTTTTTTCTCCTATAACAACACACTAAAAGGAATGTTGATAAAAAAATAGCCATAAGGATAGCAACAACATAATGTACAAAATTCCATGTTTGGACCGCCCTTCTTTTTGTATTGGCTAATCCAGTAAGGATTTAGAAGTACAAATTAAACAGCATTTGTATTCTGCCCAAACTGGGCAAACATCCAATGAAATATTCATTCATTTAAGTGAAAACTCTCACAAGATAAACTGGACTGAAAGTTCAGCGATTACCAGGTCGAAAGATTTCTCTTCAAAAACCTTTTAGCATTTGCTATTATACAGCTTACTTCCAGTTGTAATTTTAGCCTTACCCTTGTTATGTATTATTTAGACCCCTGTATTAGTAAAATGTTCAACAAGGACCTTAGAGATAAAATCACTGACTTAACTACTAATTAGTTTCCTTATCTATATTTCCTGTGTATTCGTAGATTTAATATATTTTTTTGTGAAAACGTTCACTTCACAAATTTTTTTATTGTTTACCATAAGTAGAACTATTGAGTTGTACTTTTATAACATGTGTGATTAGCTTATTCTTTCCACGGTCATTTTTTGGTGGTCAGTCTCTTTCCATGTATAATCTTTTAATTGATTTTTTCTGCTTCTGAGCTGTTGTGCCTAATCTTGTGTAAAACCTCTTAAATATTTACTAATTCTTCAACTTTGTTGGATTCCAGGTACATATTTTCTTTTATAATCCCCATCTGTCATTTATACAAGCTTTCCTTGTAAACTTATTTTTTATATTTCTATCATCTGCTAGGTAAAGGACAGTAAGTCAAAAGGCCTAGCACCACTCTGTTTTCACTTTCCTTCGTGGCATTGCCTTTATTTATATATTTATCAAGCTCCATATTTTCATTATTCAGTTATGCACACACCACACACATATGTGTGTATATATATATATATATATATATATATATATATATATATATATATATATATATATATATATATATATATATATATATATATATATATATACATACATACATACATACAAGTATATATATATCACTATAGTTTTAAGCTGTGGTCTTGCTAGACCAATGGGGTATAATAAGGATATTATGCAACTTAATTTAAGTACCACAAAAATCTGGACTCTGGCCTTGAGGTTAGCTAAAACTGCAAATACCAAGATGTGGCTGAAGGCCTACTTCAAGAGGGGAGTGAGGTAAACTCTGGGGTTCAAATGAATGAATTATATTTACAAAAGAAAACATATCAGAAGAATGGTAGCATTATTCTGGTGTAATAAAATGAAGAGCAAATGACTGGGGATTTGCTGGAGGAAATACAATGGGGTACCCACTTCAAGGGCATTGCAAACGATGTAGTGTGGGCCATTAAGCTCACCAGATGATGCACAGATCCACAGCTGACTAACTCCTAATCTGTAATCGAAACACTTATGGTTATTCAACCGAAAATCGCACTGTAATGAAGGAATTGAGGAATTGTGTAGAAGGTGCCTAGTCTGAACTCAATTCCAATAACTAGAATATTTTACGATTACATTACACTTCTCGTCAATGCTTTGCAAATTAAACAGCACGACTATAAAAAGCAATACAGGTCTCACTATACTGACAATAGTGACTATAGGTATATTGCACTATGAAAAGAAAAGCAGAAAAAAATAGTTGGAGACGAATATGGACGTGACTGACTAAAAAGACCTTAAATCCAGCACTTTACCTTATTTGAGAGCTGGAGTCCTCTTCTTATGGGGGTCAGCGAGAAGGAGGACAAGTGAATAATTATACAGCAAAAGTTAATTTGGTTACTACCAGCCACGTGGTAGAAATAGGCAGTTTAATGGAGCAAGGGACAGGACATCCGTCCAATGGTAGCATCCAAGCAATTCTAAGACTAAACGTCTCTCTCCAGGACCCTTTATAACCTTTGGAAATTCCGTTTTTCCTCCTCCTAGGTGGTGTTGGGATCATTCTGCCCACATGGCAATGCGGGTATGCATGGCTTGAGTTCCAAGATGGCAGAACTCACATGTTCAATTCTCCACCTGACTTGCCTCTGGTGGTGATTAGTTCTTGTCGGGTCCGCACCTGGAATTTAAGGATTTTCGGCAGCACTAGGACAAAAAGAGATTAAAGTGGTTTCCCCCTAAGGCAATGGTGAGAGAGAGGTTTAATAGAGGCGAATTTGCTTACAGTGAATCATACTAAATTAAATGAATTAGTTTGTTATTCCTTATTTCATTTGACTTATTGACTGGAAGATGGCATATGAGAGGATTCTCTTGACACCTTAATGGAATTTACACCCTTAGTCGGGTTAAAATGGCTAGAATTAAATAATTGCAACAGGTAATAATTTATCTTTTCACAACCTATGGGGTACATTATTCTAAAATACAATATTTCTACTAAAGATCAGAGTCAATTATAAACAGAAGAAATCACTTATGACTTTACTCTATTTTGCAGAATTAACTTATGCTGATGGCAACAGTAATAATTTTACTTTCTAAGAATTGAAAATAAGCAGAATTTAATGAGTATAAACGAGCTAGATTATTACTTAATTGGTAATAAAATGGAACCTAACATCGAGAGGTTAATATTATTATACATACAATACTCCATGCACTCATTAGTAAAACTTTTAGTCACAATTTCATACGGTTAATATACCTTGAGGAGGCAGTACAACGAAAGTATTCGTGGGCTTAATTAGGTGTTGCCACAATATTTGAGAGTGACGGTTCAGTGCCATTCGGGGCACTATAAACACTTGTGCCAGGGGCACATGTTATAAGAACATGTGATGTATCAGTACGTGGTAGTGGCTATGGAAGCCGGGGGTTATAAATTACTAGGAAAAGAACAGTAAAAGGGAGTATCTCAATTTGGGAGTCACTGATAAGTTAGACTGACAACACGACACTGAACTTATAGGTGCCTTGTGGCACTCATCTACATATGTGAGGTATAAATGGGACTCGCGATTCATCAAAAAAGAATAACAAACGAATAGATGACAGATACAAGGTAATTAATAATTGTTATAAAAAGATGATAAAATATGTCGACATTATATTCCTTAGCCTATGAAAATGGTTAGGTTCGTTCTTTAGTCCAAAAGGCCTCAAAGGTAAGTCATAAGACTTACAAATTCGGATATCTGTCAACTGCACTCTGTATTGGCAGAGTGGGAAACAAGGAAAAATATAAACCTTTGTGAGGTGTAAAATAATACAAATAAAAAATAAGGAAAAGAGAAAAATGTTAAAGGAAAAGAACAGATTGAAGTTATAGGGAAAATACATGGGTGAAGAACCTGACATCCTCTTCTGGATAGAGGTGCCAAAGATCCTGGTAGGGGAACTGGTCGAACCAAGCCTGAGGAGGACAACGGAGTTCCACCTGTTTCAAGGCTTCCTTGAGTAGGGGCATTCATTACAGGCTCTAACCTAAGTCACTGCAGTTGCTTGAGTTCATTGGCCAGTTGAGGTGTGGCAGAATCCCTACTCATACTCACATCTGTGGAGGAGTGGGAAAGAGAGGAAGAGGTTCTGGTGAGTATGAGAGGCTCACAGGTTGCAATGACCAGCACAGGCACAGGTTGCCAGGCTGCACCTTTGGGTGAGCTTCCACTATGGTCAGGAGAATCTGTTTCTCTTACCAGCACTGGTAGCAGAGCTAGGCCGGGTGAAGAGAGGGTATCCGGACTGGGACCTCTTGAATGCGGATCAGGGGTGTGCTCTGACACTGGCACTAAGGGAGGTTCAGGCACTGATATAGGATTTGGAGATTGCTCGTTGTTCAGGACGGACGGAGCTTGGCACTGGCAGAGACTGAGAGTCCATTTTAGGATGTACTGGAGGGTGCCTTGGGCTTTGAAATCTTCTTGGATGGAGGTGACCACTGCACAGAGTACACAGGTGGCACTGGCAGTGGAATGAATGGAGGCTCATGAGAATTACTCATACCTAATGAATAACTTGAGGGGTTTTGCTACTGCAAGGTTGCAGATTTTGGATTTATGAGCTCTTATAACTCTCAACTGAACAGTAGGATGTATCATTTTAAAATGATTGATACCCTCAGTTGTGACAAGTCTATGCCGGTTAATGTTAGCTCCATAGGGACCCTTGTCTTTCCTTGTGAGGGAAATTTACGCACCAGAATCATCAAATGCCTTGACTTGATGTGCAGGTTAGCTACCTCGAAGAGATGCCACATATATGGGACCTTTGGCTGGAGGGCCGAAAGACTTATAATTTGTAACTGCCAAAGCAATGGCAGGTATACTTGATTTATCAGGGCAATTTGCCAATTGGACAGAGTGCCCATAAACTTTGCATGCTGGGCAATGACTCCTGCTATAATCTTTGCTTGGCACTGTCCCATTGGAGGGAGCAGGCCCTTTACTTTTTGTCCAAGAGCCAGACATGGCTCATTGGGACATTGTCCCACTCAAGGACTTAGAGGGATTTTCCGGCTGGCTCTCAGCCTTAAAATGGCACCGTTCAGTGGGGTACCCTATTCTTTTGCAATAGTCACACACTGGTTTTTTTGGGGGTTGCCCAATTTTGAGAGATTGTTGAGAACTGGTTGAGGCAGGCGAGGAGGGACATAATTTTCATCCATGGGAACTAAAATGAGGGTGACTGGTGTCCCAGGTGCCAGCCCAGCGACAGCACTCGACCACCGCCTTAGGTGCCTTATCGCATAGATAAGTGGCGGGGCATAAAATAAGAAGTCCTCAAAAGGAAGAGTTCGAAAATGTCCTCCGCGCTATTGGCTTTGAGAGATTCCAGCCATTCTTTTAAGGCCTGGGTTTTTTGAAGAGCTACTCAGATCAAGTTTGGCCGGATTCTTTGGGCACGTTTCTCCACCTTTTCCTCCAATGGTTGGGAGTTATTTCAAAAGCCTTTATGATGGCTTGGCAGACAAGGGTGAGACTTCCTTGGTTCTCAGGTTGGATTGAATTGAATGCAATGTCACTTTTCCCTTCAAAGTGCTTTCCTAGGATTAGAGACACTTCCTACCTTTTCGGCATGGTCAAGCCAAGCTTCAGGCTCTGCTTTATCCCACTGTCTCTCTCCTCCCTTTTCTCCTGATCTATTCTTTGTTTCTCCTTCTCCTGCCTTTCTCTCCTCCCCCTTTTCTCCTGGGCTATTCTTTCTTTCTCCTTCTCCTGCCTTTCTCTCTCTTCCCTTTTCTCCTGAGCTATTCTTTCTTCTACTCCCGCCTTTCTTTCTCCTTCTCCTCCTAGGCAAAGTCCAGCCTCTCTTGGATCCACTCCTTCAGGGCTTCGCCCATCAGTTCCAATTCCTTCCCAGTCTCCATATAGAACTTGAATTCGTCATTGTGCTGGGCTCTGGTTGACTTAGTCATCTTTGAGGTGGGGTTGAGAGGGGCGTGGCCCTTGGGAATAACAGTAAGGGCTTAGGACGTCGGGTAGGGACCAGTGGTGGTGCTATGGTATGGATTGTGGCACTCTTGGTGTAGGCACATTCCTTGGAATTGAGCGTGAGGTCTGGGCTTTGGTTCGAATGAACATCTTGTGGTCCTTTTAGGGTTATTAAAAAACAGAACGGGGTTTGCTTTGTCCCAGAGGATCACGCACTGACAAGACCGGCTATAGTGCAAATTTGGTTTGGTTCAGGAAGCATTTGCTTGTTCCAGATTTTTAATATGTCCCGAAAGACGTAATTTGGAGTTTATTTCATGCACAGACGAGACTGGCTATAACGTGAAGGCAAAGGTGTTCCGTAGAACTTGGGTTCTCGCTCATAGAACGTGGGGTTTGCTTGTTCAAATGAACGTAAGTTTGGTTTTTATATTTGCGCTTAGACAGGGCCGTGCTATAGCTCGAAATTAAGACGTTCTGGAGAACGATGGTTTGTGTGTGTTGAACGCGGTTATTTTGGTTTCCTGAGAACTTAGGGTTTGTGCTAAATGAACGATTTTGGGGTCTCGTAAGACTCAAGGTTGTTCTAATGAATTGGAATAAGCAGTCCCATAAGGACTTGAATTGTGCGAAATGCAAAAATATAAAATCTTGAAATGGACTTGGAGTTCAGCACAATGTTTAACAAAAGCCCTAAATAATGATTTGCAGGGTATTGTCGGAACTGGCGGATGGGGTTAAAATATAACAGGCTTCTGTAGAATTGAATACCGGTTTATATGCTTTTGAATTTTACTTGCTGACATAAATAGTCATAGTGCCCTAATGAATGATTATGCTGGCGGTAATTATTATGAAATTTTATTGCTCTCAGCAAATAGGAAGCAGTATCTTCTAAATATACGCAATTAAGTGCATGAAGGAATGATCATGCTGGCGTTGCAGCAAGGATAAATGCATAAAATGCGATGAGGGAAAGAGTGCTTATTTCGAAGTGCGTGATATTAAATTCGGTAGAACATGACGAGTAAAAAAAAAAAAAAAAAAAACTTAATCTACCATGCATGGGCAAAATTATACTGCCAAGGATACTTCATGTGCTTAAGGAGGAAGAGAACAAAAAAATTACCTTATTCTAGAGAGACCTGATTTGGGCACGTGAGTGGGTCATGGACATTACCATGTGTGTGCCCGTCTGCAGGAAGAGAAACAACGAACAAATACAACGCCGTCTCGGATCAGCTGAACACCTGGCCGAACGAAGCTTTGAGCAAATTTTAATGAAACGACCGAAAAATCTTTTGTCTAGGAGAAATGAATGAACGGGCTCCTCTTGTTTACTGGAAAAAAAATGAATGGAATGAAATTTACCACGTGCGTTTCTTTTACAGAGGAATTTAAACAAATGCTAGCACTCACCAAGATTTTCGGCTAACCTGAACAAGCCTTTTACGGAATTATGACATTTACTCAATAAGGAAGAATAATATCTTTGCTAACGAATTCCTAATCTCTACGAGAGAGAGAGAGAGAGAGAGAGAGAGAGAGAGAGAGAGAGAGAGAGAGAGAGAGAGTAAAAATCCTAACTCTAGCTATAACTGAAATTGCTGGATAGGTCAGACCGTGTGGGCTATAATGTTTCCTAACTAGTATTTTCGAAAAGAAAATTTGTCCGAATCACATGGGGAAGGAAATACCCATAATATTTCCTGCTTACAGCACTTCGTAATTCACTTTTCCAGTTAGCCTATCATGAAAGTAATGCAAGCTATCAATCATTAGCTATCAAAAACTTGTGTAAGGTTAATAACTCTCTCTTCTCTATAACTGGAATGCATGCACGTGTCTAAAAATTCCTAACTCTATTTCAGTCACGATTTTGTTCGTACCTAACAAAAAATAAAAATAATAACATGATTTTTGCTGTGAAAACGGATCACTTGCGTGCTTATAGGGGAATTTATTCTAATAAGAAGGGGGTTCATTTCAAATCTTCCAACCAGCTCTTAGGGGGGCTATTTTGCTGATAATTGCGAGTGCAGTGAGGGCTTGCATGACGCAATCTTGCAAGAAAAACCGAGAAATCGGTCGCCAGTGTTATAGTTTTATATCTAGGAACGGGAATTTTCCTTCCTTTTCCCATTCTGTTTTGAATTTTATGGTCAGAACTTACGAATTTAGTCTATTAAAAAAATTCATTGAAGTCTCCACAGCTATTTTCCCAGAAAGTAAAAATATCATCTACGTGTCTAAATCAGATCACATTACAGGTTTTGATAGAAAACAAAATTTCTGATCATAAGAGAACAGAACAGGTATGCTTTCACAGTATATAGGAAACCCACTTTCACCGTTTCTTTTATTCATTTCCTAAGCTACCGCGATGTCTCTGCAAAGATCATGGTAGGGTGCAACCTATTCCTCAGGGGGCTTAGAATATGTTCAAATGGATACCTAGATAAAGAAGTCAACATGATCTGCCAACGCCTAACGCAACTGTTCAATCCACCACACATTATCAAGAAGGCTATTAATAAAGCGAATAAAAAATACTACAGAGGTCCAACTCACAACAGACAAATATATTTTAACAAAAAAATAAAGCTTCTGTATGACGAAAACGTCCGAAAAGCCACAGAACGACTCAGGTATAATAATCCTTTTATTTTCCATTATTCCAAATCCACCAGGAGCTGGCTCATTAACTATATTTAAATAAAAAAGAGAAAGAAGCCAGAGTTTACAGGATTCAGTGCAGCAATTGTAATGAGATTTACTTGGGAGAGATGGGTAGATCCATCTCGCAAAGATTAACAGAGTACAAAAGATCAGTGCAATATGCTTCAGAGAGTTTAGGGATTTTCCTACATGTCAAGGATAACGCCCATACCATAAACTGGAGCGGGGCGGAGCCTAGTTTTCAAAAGGAGCTGTCCGTACAAAAGGAAGATGCTGGAATCTGCTATCGTCAATCAAACCAACAATATGAACATGTCAGGAGGACATTGGAAATCGGATAACATCGGTGAGTTAATCCTCAGGTCTTTTCTTAAGTAAGTGTTCCAGAAAATACGACCACCAGATGCATCGTCAGGTGGGAGTTAATGAGGCCAAAATCCAACAGGGAATTGCTTAATTTCCATCCTTCCTGGGAAATGGTCATCTATATACTTTAAAACAAAAATTGGTGTTATTTCTAATAACTAAAACGCCCATTTTTATAAGTATATAGGAAATCCAAAAATAATTTGTCATATATTCATTTGTATTCTAAGTATGCTAAACAAATTAAGGTGTCAACATTTTCCAGTATGTATCATAGAGCTCTTAGAATTTGTAGTCCTGAGCTTTTGGAAGAGGAGTTTACAATTATTGATAAAATAGGAGCTTCATTATGTTACCCTCCATATTTTTTTAGAACCTTATAAAAATAAAGCAATAAAAGACATTACAATCCAACCAGTGTTAACAAAGAACGTAAGAATATGCTCTGTGTACCATTTCTTCCTAATTTCATTCCTGCAGCACCCATTTTAAAAACTACTGGTATTAACTTAGTACTTAATAATAATATTTTGAGAAATAAACTAATTAAAAATAGCCCACCCAATTCATACAATACTGTATACAGTATTCCTTGCAAAGAATGTAATAAGAATTATATTGTCAAACATCAAAAGGACTAAAAGTAAGAAGTTCCCAACACAAATATGCCATTTCAAGAGGCTTATCAAATAATGGCATTATGGATCATTGGCTTAAGACAGGCCATGCGATGAACTGGGATAAGTCAATGATAATCTACAAGGCCAACGACCATTAGAAAAGGAATCTGCTAGAGACTGTGTTTGTTGGAGCTACGTCCCAGCCTGGATTATCCCCTGATCCTTTGTCCTTGTCTTTTTTTGTTTAAAGAACATGCTGGCCAGATTGACAAGCTATAACCCTGCCTCCCCTTCTGTTTTTGTACACACACACACACACACACACACATATATATATTGTCAGTATGTGTTAAATTTAACATAAATTAATTTGTTTTGAGTAAGTCACTTTGGCAGTAATTTTTTTTTTTTTTTTGGAACGTAATGACCCTGTTTCCTCCTCCCCGACAATTCTGACTTGTTGTATAGTTTTAATTACAATGAGCTTGTTTTATTTTCATGTGTGGTGTTGGCCGGAGCTGTATTCAGCGCTGTCTCGCCAGGTCTGGGTCAGTCGTTTCTGGACCATTAACATTGTGAGGGCTTGACTTATTTTGGGATTACAAGATCTGCCCTTCTTCAGTTGCTGCTGCTGATCTCCTTTGTTAAAGTGATTTACTCTTCAGTCTGCGCCCTTGGTTCAGTTATTTTGCCAAGGGGACCTCCCTGCCAACTGGTAAGGTGTGATTACCTGTCGGACGGCCAAGTCCATTGATTGTCTTGCAATGTTAAAGTGATTCTTTCTTCAGCCTGCGCCCTTGGCCCAGTTATTTTGCCAAGGGGACCTCTCTACGTTTGGTAAGGTCTTAGGAATATATATTATTCCCCTCGACCCCGTGAATTGAAGGTGTGTTAGCCACTACCACCGCTTTAGAGCTCACTTAAGGGAAACAGTTTATTTTTTTTTGATAAAAATTTAGTGTGAAATAGTTAGTTACTCTGACTTTTTGACATTCTATTACTTTAGGGGCCCTCTTTAAAGTGTCATTGCATATCTGGTCTTAATTTGGTGTAAGTGTGTTTGTTATTCGATGTTTTCAGTGTGTGGTTGATTTTTGTGTTTATTTAATGTATTTTGTAAGAGGCTCAGTGGTCATTTCTTTCTAAAAGTTTGTATTAAATATCAAGGTTTTATTTTCAGTTTTTCTTTATCCTCCTTGATTCCATCTCTGTACATTCTGTTATGGCCATTCCACCTATTGTGGACTTGGTCAGTTAGTGACTTTATTTGTATTTTAAGAGACTTGTGTATGTTTGATGGGTATGGCTCATAACAATATATAGTATATATATATATATATATATATATATATATATATATATATATATATATATATATATATATGTATATAAATATGTATATATATATATATATATATATATATATATATATATATATATATATATATATATATATATATATAATATATAATTTATATATATAGTTTTGATATATATATATATATATATATATATATATATATATATATATATATATACATATTTATATACATATATATATACATATTTATTACATATATATATATATATATATATATATATATATGTATATATATACTATATATTTTATATATATATATTATATATATAAATATATATATATATATATATATATATATATATATATATATATATATATATATAAATATATATATATATATATATATATATTGTATATATAGTATATATATATATGATGCAAATAGGGCCGCATATAGACGATATATATATATATATATCTATATATATATATATATATATATATATATATATATATATATCTTATATATATATATTATTATACATATATATATATATATATATATATTATTTTTCTGCATATATATATTTATATATATATATATATATATATATATATATATATATATATATATATATATATATATGGATATTCATATATATATATATATATATATATATATATATATATATACACACATATACATACACACAATCATAACAGGACCACTGGGAACAGAACCACATGCGAGTCAATTAAAATGAGGAACCACAGACATTTTCATGATTTGTTATGGCCGACGTTTCTCACAACATATTTCAGTTTCATTTTCAAGGCTGAAAAGGGATTTCGAACACATATTACAAATAGATTCCTTGGAATATTTCAATAAATATATAGATTTATTACATTGACATCCCCAGTAAAATCATAAAATATAGGAGAATAGTTTTTTTTTTCTTTATCTCTTGTATTCCGATGTGTTTTTTTTATTTTACTTTTCTGCTATATTTTACTCTTACTGGGGATGTCATTGTAATAAATCTATATATTTTGTCGAAATATTGTAAGAGTTATTATGAGTAATATGGTGTTAAAATTTACAACCTTGAAAATGCAACCAAGATGTGTTTTAAAACGTCGGCACAATAAATCATGAAATTCTCTGTGCTTTCCCTCGTTACCCCGTCGATGTTGTTTGAGCAGTGGCTCCTGTTATGATTATATATATATATATATATATATATATATATATATATATGGATATATATATATATATATATATATATTCACAGATATATATAGTATCAGACGTTTGCTACAGATTGCAGATATACCTTAACTTTTGTTTAAGTTATATATTAAGTATATTTTTATTTTTGCTTATCTTTATACTACACAACAGGCTGTCCTTTTCTTAACGTGTGTATGAAAGAGAGAGAGAGAGAGAGAGAGAGAGAGAGAGAAAGGACTCTCACATTTATTCTCTAGTTTTTTCTTTAGGTATTCACTCAGCACAAACACACTCAGTAGTTTTGTACTTCATTCTGAAAAAGATGTGAAGGAACTGTTTTCGAGCTGGGTATCTTTAAAGTCTCATGATTACTGTCTGTCTGTCTCTTTCCCCTCGCATTAAAGTAGACTTCTTAATTGAATTCTCTCTCTCTCTCTCTCTCTCTCTCTCTCTCTCTCTCTCTCTCTCTCTCTCTCTGCATTATAATTCTATTTCCTAGAATTCCTTAATAAGGCAGGATACTTTGGTCTGGAAATATTGAGTAAATTTGCTATCTATTGATCATGGTCTATGTCCACATATCAGGTTCTTTGTACATTTTGCTGCTTCCAGATACGATAGAACAAAATTTAGAGATCAGGTTTTTATTTTCCCACTGAGAGGTATTTTACAATTATCTGAAGAAGTGGTCTGGGCCCACATTTATTGCTTTAAACTGAGACAACTAAGATTGTCCAAGCCTTTAGCGCAACTATTCCTCGTCTTCACGTGGTAATACTTTCAAATAAGCTCCAAAAATAATAAAACGAGACTCTCTTTGAAACAGTCTCTAGAATAGAATTAAACATGACTCTAAACTCTCAACAAATGAAAGAACGAGAATAAAAAGTAACTGAATGCCAGAGTTCAAGAATACTGTAAACTCTCACTGACTCTCGTAGAAAATGGGAAATGTTAGCAATGAAAAGTAATCGATAAAATGTATGGATAGATAGAAAGTTAGATAGATAGATACAATAAGATTGAATATACACAGAGGATTCCAGCTATCCAAACATGCTGCATAAAATTACAGTCAAGTCTGAAGGGATGTGAAAAGTTTTTGTAGAGAGAGAGAGAGAGAGAGAGAGAGAGAGAGAGAGAGAGAGAGAGAGAGAGAGAAGGGAATATATCCCTCATCAAGTACTCTAGATATCAGACATAACCTATGTTTCTTCATTTCCCAACAAAGAGGGAAAACATTTAAACAGTTATCTGAATTTATATTTTGTTGTGCCCACACTGTAACTCGTTATGAAGTCTGAAAGCAAACTAGCAGACTAATTCCAGCACACAAAACGCTCTGCAGTACTACTGGCAAACGCACTACGGCAGATATACCTGCAATGTGCGAGAAAAATAATGGACATTGCAAATGACAGATCAAGCATAGAAGTCAGTAAAGAAATGAAGAAAAAAATTCAGCGAATGGAATTCCTTCTGTGAATAAATGAAAAATGATTGAATGAATAAACAGTTCATTCCGTCAATCTGTAGTCAGTCTTCTTCCTCCTTTTTATTCATAGCTTGAATTAAATTTTTATTACTATTATCATTCATGATGCAAATGTGATGTGGAAAGATATTTATTAATATATCTGCAACTGAATATTATTATTACTACTACTACTATTGCTGCTGCTACTACTTTACTACTACCACTACTACTAAACTACTACTACTACTACTGCTACTAATAATAATAATAATAATAATAATAATAATAATAATAATAATAATAATAATAATAATAATAATAATAATAAAAGATCACGGTGCACGGTATATGAAAGGTAATAAACAAGTAAAATGTAACAAAAGCAACATCGTACAGAAGGCCAAAATAATCCTTGTTTATCACTTGCCATAGGAGACAACAGAATCCTTTCAATAACTTCTCGGCAAATTTTCTTTAGTAAGCAAGAAAAAATGAGACAAGGTAGATTTCGTTTTTATTGTTTGTAGTACTAATTTACATGTGCAGGAGTATGCCTGCTTCTTTTGTATGCAAAAATGGACGGAACGAAAACAGCAGAGATCCTGAGCGCTTGAAGAGAGTACCAAAACAGCCCCCAGGTATATTGATGCACCTGGACACAAAGTGGCTTCCATGTTTGCTAATTAGGCACACGATGTCTTGTTCTAAGAAATGCCTAAAAGGAGAAGAGATTGTGGAGTATTTTCACATTTTCAGGAGAACTTGACAATGGCTTTGGAGACTGCTTGTTTTGAGCTTAAGAAAACACTAGAAGGAGGCGTACATGTTTTATTATCTCCACAGTGGGATTACGTTTTTTATGCATTTATTTTGCTTGAATGTTATCAGGATTTAGCAACATTTTATGTGTGTATATTCACGAAAATTATACTAAAGGTGTGCTTAATGATAGGGAGTAGGTGGTTGTATTTTATATTCTGGGAGATATAGGAATGTAACTTCTTGGGATAAGGGACCTTCTGGTGCGTTGATTCCTCAGTACTGCAGCTATTCCAGGCTTAGGAAACCTACACACTGCGCATCATTGCGTAGGTGAGGTTTCAAGTTGATCCCGAATATTGACAGCGTCTGGTCGATAAAAATAGTCTTCATAGGGATTAGTCGTTGGCTGAGGTACGCTTTTTGCTTGTTGAGGACATTTTTATAATCAGAATGATAAACTAGTAAAACAAACAACAATAATAACAATAATAGAAACATCAATAATAATAATAATAATAATAATAATAATAATAATAATAATAATAATAATAATAATAATAATAATAATAATAATAAAGGAATGGGTTTTCTATATACAGAGCATTTCCTTTTGTTCATTGAAAGTACAAAGATCCGCGTAAGGTATTCGAGGCTTAATGACCTCCGTGAATAAAGGAAATAAGCATATGTATGGGTCCTCCTTATGAATTCTATTTCTTTCGTATGTACTCTCTCTCTCTCTCTCTCTCTCTCTCAAAGAATGTTTACCTGATGGGTTTCAATTTACTTTGTAGTAACTCAAAGTTAAACTCATTGTACTTCTTTCAGCTGTGATTGCTATTTAACAAGGCCTCAATGAACACTAAAGAAGTCTGTGATTATCGTAAACTGCAGGTTAAAGAAGTTTCAAAAATGGTATTTTTAAGAGATTTTCTGGTTGTGTATTAACTTTTTATACCCTTTACAAGAATACCGACTGGTTTGTGTCTTTATCTACAGAAAGCCTTCCGAATAAAATAATGGAACTAACAGGATTTAAAAACGCTAACTCAACGAGGAAAAGTGGGATTTGGAAAAGGAGAGAAGAATCGTGTAGAAGCCTAACTGATGAGAGGAAGATCTAATATACCGAACAATCAGGGAATAATCAATTTCTCATTTGTAAAAAGTAATAGACGGATATGTTAGTCCCTGAATGGGAACTGGACCAGTTCTGTTCCAGAGCATAGTAATTTAATTCTTGAGAGTTATACAGACAAACAAGCGGAGCATGAGCGTATATGATGGAATTTTAATGCTAAATTATTTTAAATACTTTTAGCTGTTTTTCATTTCTTAATACAATTCTGTCCCGTAAAAATCAAAACACTGCTTTCTATTTTGCTGGGCTACACGATAATATTTCAATTCAAGTATGAAAACGATGTTAACTTTGTCTATCCGGTAGGAAGTATGGCAGTAAAAAAATAGAGTTCTGGCACGAAAACTGGTACATTTCAGTTTTTCATCGGGCAGTTTCAGTTGAAGCTTCAAGACAAGTATATGAAATGCTGAAACAAAATGGAATACTTCCATAGATCGGTTTCACTAAATTGCTCTTCAATAATTTTGTTTGTGCCTTCTGTTGTCGTCATGCTTTTTATACAATGAAAAGCACATGTCAATAACCAACAATTACGTTGATGCACACACACACACACACACACACACACACACACACACACACACATATATATATATATATATATATATATATATATATATATATATATATATATATATATATATATATATATATATATATATATATATATATATATATATATATATATATATATATATATATATATATATATACATATATATATATATATATATATATATATATATATATATATATATATATATATATATTTATATATATATATATATATATATATATATATATTGCTCTAGAAGTATTCATTTTCTTCACAGCCCTCTATGCTAATTTATACAGAAACAGCACACAGAAAGAGGGAGCATTTAGGAAGTGGCCTAGAAAATTAAGTTTTGCCCATTAAGTGAGTCAGGGTCAGTACTTTCCCTCACTATAGCCTCTTCACAGCACTTGACTTAATTTGCTTTATGACTTTTACCGGCCGAAGACTCTTTTCCTCCCACACAGAATCTTCCTTCGTTGTGCCCACGTGCATAGTCTACAGCAGGATCAACCAGGAATCACCCTCTCCAACCAGGACACCTGAATTCATTGGGGCTATGAACACTGGCGGTAAACTGAGGTCAACAATAGCAGACGAAGACATACCACTGACCTGGTGACGAGCCACAGAGCTAATCTTACCCTTCAACTGCTGCTCACTTCTTTTGTCTGACCATTCACCTGCCATTCCAAGTGCTACCTTATAGCGCCACATGTGGGAGTCCCACTCGTCAGAGAGCCATTTATTCTGCATCAAGGATCTCCGCTTAAGGAGCCCGGTACTGTGCGGTGGAGAGTGTTCAGTCATCTTTATCTTATCCTCTTATTTCATTTTCCTTTGCATTGTGCTTGACCCTGTACATTTGTTGGTAATCATTCATCAGTGTAAAGAATAATTTAACTGATCATGCGTGACGTTACTCCTTGAGCCTTCAGTATTCTCTAGTAAGAATTAGACTGTGTTCTGGCTTATCCAATAATCGTGTTCCTTTCTCCATGCATTACAGAAAGGGTGTGTGATGCGCTGTAGACCATCTGTATCCACTGTGCCCTTACATCCATCCATCAGTTATTTCTAAGTGTGAATTCATCATAATTTACCCTAAATTGAATGGCAATATTAATGTTGTTTATTGTTTAATTTAACATGGAAGTGCCAAGAGCCTAGCATCTATGGCTCCTTGAAAATTAGTCCACTGATTGTGTAAATACAGTTAATTAACTTAGATCTGGAATAATTTTCTCTCATGAGTCCTTCCATCACTTGAAACCTACTTCTCCTAGCATTCATTATTTTGCACGACGTGTTAGTTCCCAGTTAGAAGTCTTGACGTCAAAGGTAAGAACTTGCAACAGACCAACATTCTCATATATATATATATATATATATATATATATATATATATATATATATATATATATATATATATATATATATATATATATATATATATATATATATATATATATATATATATGATTATTAATAATACCATAAATCTTTTTTTAATCCTGACTTCTGTTGTCTTGACTTTTTGCACAATCATACTAAAAAAAAATATTTGAAGAACTTTCAAATAAACAAGGAAGTCTTAATGCCATAACATACCTATTTCTATGTCCATAGTTTGGGGACCAACATGTCCCTTCGTTCTTCATTGTTTTTCTTTTGCATTTATAAAAGCTTGTCCAGTCGTAAGAATATCCTAAGCTCCTTGGTCGAAATTATTGTTATTTGACATTATTCTCAGATTAAGATTCCTACTATAACTATAAAAGAGTAGCCTATATCCATTCACATAATCTAACGTAAGTCGTACAAGAAATATTCAAAATTAATTTGTAGTTTAAGAAATGCGTAATGTCAAACTTGAATGGTAACATCGGATATTTTCAATTTATTTTCCTAATTTTAGGCACTCCTATGTAATGTAAGAGTTGATTTATAAGTTGTCTTATGAAACATATTCCGCCAGCAATAGAGCATGCATTGCCTCCATAATACCTTTTAGATTTCCCATTAGCTTCAATTTTTCCATTTCTTTTCTACCATTCCAGGCTTTTCCATTTACTTCCCTTCGCGTTACATCATCATAAAACCTCGGGAATGGGATATTGTATGTCCTGTCATGGCGGAAAGGGGAAACTGGCAGCATAGAAATGTTGGGGTTTTCCCTTCGGGAGTCTTTCACGGTCGTGGGAAGAATAGTGACATCGATGGATTATTGGAACTCTTCTCACGTTTCATGTCGGATTGACTTTAATATTTTCTCATCTTTATTATATGAATCTTTTCTTTCTTTGGTAGTGTTGCTTTTTGTTCAAAATCATGTATTATAAAGTTAAAAAAAAATTTAATGTAAAGTGCGAAATCACAGCACTAAGCAATGAGGCTTTTGTATAATTCAACACAATCAGATGTTGAATGAACTGGAATGTTTCCAAGTAGTGCTGTCTATCAATATTAAACCTTTGACATTTGCCATATACAGTTGATGTCCAGAGAATGAAATAAATCGTTGCATAGCCTACACAAAATCGCGAACTTTTCATTTGTCAAGTATCCATACGCTATTTGGTTTGTTAAATGGACACAATTCGTCATCTCTTAATTTATAAAACTTTAATAAAAACAAGCAAGCACTGTGTAATAATCATAATTATGTTATAAAATGTGTTTATGACACTGAAAAAGACATGGGTCCTTTATCCCCTTTTAAATTTGGCACTGTAACAGTGTGTTATAGGAATTCTCTCTCTCTCTCTCCTTCCTCTCTCTCTCTCTCTCTCTCTCTCTCTCTCTCTCTCTCTCGTACTAGTCTTAACTCACAAAAGCATTACCGATTATAACAAATAACAGTGAACCTTCTCTCTCTCTCTCTCTCTCTCTCTCTCTCTCTGTCTCTGTCTCTGTCTCTCTCTCTCTCTCTCTCTCTCTCTACTCACAGAAGCATTAATGATCACAACAAATTCCATTGAACCTGCGAAATGCCGGCACTGTCTGGTTTTTCATTGAATTAATAAATATTTCTCCTTACGTTCAAACTTCCTATAGTCCCGGGATCAAACCATTTGCACAGCTCATCTTTCACTTTCACGTTAAATCGAGCGAACGTCCGAAGTTTTTCTTTCAATTCTGTTCTCCTCAACAACGCTAAATCCGGGAAGTTCCAGCGATAAGCGTATGTCTTACCTTGCATCTGCTCAGTTTACTCCTTTGAATCTTCTTCTTCTTCCTCTTCTTCTTCTTCTTCTTCTTCTTCTTCTTCTTCTTCTTCTTCTTCTTCTTCTTCTTCTTCTAAATTGCTGTGGAAAATTTAAGGGCAGCTGAGTTGAGATATCTTGGATGCTGTTGTCTTCTTGGGCATTTAAACACTGGTGAGTTATTGCCTTAAGAGAGGAAATAGCCTTTCGTTTTTCCATCTAAATTAATACTCATAACAAACACTTGGTTTTTTTTAAGTTTGTTTTTATACCCTTTTTCATGAAAATGCTAATAAAGTAAAAAAAGTTCTTCCTGCCATTTATTTCCAACGGTGGTTAAGAGAAATTTTTCTCAGTAATTGCAGGTTTATTAAAGAAAAGTGCTTATGGAATCATGAGGAACTTTGAAAAAATGGGTTTCTCATTCAGTTGTTTCATTCTCTTACAAAAGGATTTTATTTATTTATTTATTTTTTTTTTTTTTTGTTTGTTAGAAACGTACACGACTTTCCTCTAGTAGTGCTGTTCTGCTTCGACAAATGGCGCACGAAGTCTACAGCAGTTCCAGTGGGCAGTTTCACCCAATTCCTTTCTCCTTCTTTTTCCCAAACATCCTTTTGGTGACTTTCCCAAAGAGATCATTACTTTCTTCTCTTTTTTAGTTCCATTGTGGTTCAAAGAGAGCGAATTCGCTTACCCGACTCCAAGAAAGGAGAGTCCTCTCTTCAAATACGAGGTTTTCCAGAGACTTGTTAGCATCCAGGGATTCCGCATAAGCGAGTTTTGCTGGCCTGCTTCCCAGATGTTTTATGAAAGCATTGTATATTGCATCGGAAAAATTGCATATCATATTATTCTAATGTGCATTCTTCTAAAGAAAACCTTTTTATTTGGTGTACTTTGATTCAGCGTTTGTTCGGCAATTTTTTTCATAGAAGTAATCTACTGATGCACATTTCTCGAAAGCATTAATTAAAGTTTTAAACACAAGGCCAGATTTCTTGTTGATAATTCGATTTTGGAGTTATAGTTCTAATCCTGTGCATTGAAACCGAGTGCAAGATAATGAAATCCCAATTGCAAACATAATTTATATTTAATATTTTTGCTGTTGTCTGGCAGTCTATCCCTGTGTGCTAAAATCTTTCATAACATTCCTAAATAGAAAAGAACCATCAGCAACTTGTCGAGCACTCATATAGACTACGTCTCTTTCCTCTACATTACCCACAACCTTTCCCTTTCTGGACTTTGAAGTCCTTTCTTTCTAAGACGTTTTGTACGTCATCTTGTTAAGTGATCTTTGACCTTCTCCTCCATCTGGCACAGACTCCCGAATGAGGAAATATTTTCACCAGCCTATCATTAGAACTTTCTCTACGTGTTCTGTCTCGATATTCTCATCTTTTCAGGCTTTCTCAAATTTCATGAGCTGACAATTATCCATCTCAGTCACTTTCTGCCTTCATCATTTCATGTGCATCAACATCCAAACTTGAACTGCGAAATGGAACCGTGTTTGTAGGGGGAGATGGGGGGATGTATGAATGAATGCGTCCGTGTGTGTGTGCGCGTGCACGCGTGGGTGTCAGTCATGTAAATCGTTTTTCCGATTATATATAATTATCAACTGCTAAATAAGTATGATAAGGAGAACGATTCTTGCCAATAAAATCATGTGCCTCGTGGAACTAACGTTTCTATAAAAAATATTGAAAAGAGAGATTATAATTCAATTTCATTTAATTTTGATATTTAGGTATCCAGGTTCATAAATATGTTCAAAGTCGTTGCTTTTTCTTTTGAGAGAGAGAGAGAGAGAGAGAGAGAGAGAGTTGGGGGTGGGGTGGGGAGGATAAATGCAACCAAAGAAAATGAATAAGGTAACTGGAAGGCGGAATGTAAGGAAATGAAACGGCACTTGGAATGAAGATTATGTCCACACCGGAAAATATGCAGTTTCTTGGAAGACGATTTGCGCATTATGACTGCTCAGCATACAGCAAATTGACTCTAGAGTCCTCCGTTTCACATACGAAAAGATGACGGTGTTTTTCATTTGTTGGAGAAAGACCAGGTAATAAATCATGCAGTAATCCTGGATAAAACAGATCCAAGCTCTCAGATGAATAATTCCTAGATGAATCCCTTAGGCAGAAAATTTAAACAATAGTAGCCGCTGAAACAGAGTGGTCATCAGAGGTACGTTTAACCTCCTTACATGAGCTGCGCACGATTTCATTTCCAGGATGTTCAAACCCACCTTTGCAATACCTCTCTGACACCTTCTATCCAGTGTCCACATCTAGGATTTCCTCTCCTTCTTCTTGCGAGTGTTTCCGAATAATACACGCTTTTCACCACCCTGTCTTTCCTTTTTCTCTACATGAACGAACCATCTCAGAACGCTGAGCCAACATTCATCCACATAACCTTTTTTTTTTTTTTTTTTTTAAATGCCCTACATTTCTCACCGTTTTTGTTCTTGTAGTACTTACTGTATATTGCGCTAACAACTCATGCCTACAGGTAAACTATTGCTCTCTCTCTCTCTCTCTCTCTCTCTCTCTCTCTCTCTCCTCTCTCTCTCTCTCTCCTGGAATTTCTCTTAAAAGCCCGAGGCAATAAAGCTTGTCGGCTCCGGGAGGTACGCATTTTCCAAGTTCAATTTCCATATTCTCTGTTTCACTTATACTCTTGGTCGTATTTATTTCTTATTGCTGTTTCCTCCGCTCACTTCTTTTTAGTTGCTTTTGTTGTTTTTAATTTGTTTTTATTTTGTTTGCTAAGGACTTACAATATTTTCCTTTAGCTGATTTTTCGTTTCTTTCGTCTGTTAATCAATGGCAGTTGCAGTTACTGTCATTTCGAATCTACAATGACAGTTAATTCATCTTTAGCCGAGTGAATTTTTTTTTTTATATTCAAGTTAATCTCTTGACTTAATTTACGCTAATTATTTGTCTTCTTCCGTTGATAGATATTTTGTTTCACTCCAGGGATTACATATGAGGAGAGTGTAAATCTATATGCTTTCGTTTAAGTGGCTCGCGTGATAAAAAGAAATGAATGTTTTTTATTCATGGGAGCTAATGTATTTACCAGGACAGGGAAATATATTTTGCAGACGAAGGGAAAATATTTTTCACAAAATCCAACAGAAACGAAAACAAAGCAATGAAAGAAGGATATTAGCACCTAAATATTGACAACCTGTTTTTCCTGAATGTTTATCAACAATAATCGAGACATAATCATGGGTACAGACAGAACTTGAGCGAGTTTGCAAATGTACATAATTCAAAAGCATTCTTGATATCGTTGATATTCTTCGGATTAGCATCAGCATCAGTAGAAGCAGTAGTAATGTTAGAAACACTAGCAGTAAAAATAACAGTAGGCTACTGCTATCTTAGTATAAGACATCAGTTTTTAAAGCAATTGAATTTATTGTATGCTTTCTCTCTCTCTCTCTCTCTCTCTCTCTCTCTCTCTCTCTCTTTGCCTTGGCTTTCTGTCAACATAAGGCAGTTGATAATCCAGAAGTTATAACGTATTATCTGCCAAACCCGGCTGTCTCATCACATGTTTGAAACATGTGAAAAGGTAAATAATGTAAAGTCCACAAGGACAAAAATCGACGTTAATTGCATTAATATAAATTCTCCTTTGCCAGACGAGACAGGGAATGGCACCCATTTTGAGAAACAGTAATGCAACAAGGCGTTTAGAGCCAACAAGAACATTAATTTCTTCCATTTGCGGTAATCATCATTACCCCTGTAACGCCAATGCCTCATTTGGTGAACTTAGCCCACTCCGTTATTTGTGGATACTTTCGCAAAAAGCTGATATCTCGTTTAGAGCCAAAAGAACATTAATTTCTTCCATTTGCGGTAATCATCATTACCCTGTAACGCCAATGCCTCTTTACTCCCCATCCGTTGTTTGTGGATACTTTCAAAAAGCTGATCTCTCTCTCTCTCTCTCTCTCTCTCTCTCTCTCTCTCTCTCTCTCTCTCTCTCTCTCTCTCAGCGAAACTAATGAAGGAAGTGCACATTACAACATAAAACCCCACTTTGCACGGAATATCTATACAATAAGTACTTAGAGCCTCGATGGCCGAGTTGGTTAAGGCAGCATCCTCAGACTTCTTAGAGGTCTGTGGCACGGGTTCAAATCCGCAGCCGACCGGTCAGAGAGGCGGACACTTTGCTATCCGTGTAGGCACTCCAGGATTATGTATGTAATCAACGGATAGGTTTGCTTAAAAGCAAATGGGTGTTACAGACTATTACACACACAAACAAAGCCACTCCAACATCTTCTAAAAACATAACAGACACCTCACACGTCTCGACTGTCGACCTCACCGCGTAACAGCTTGCTGCTGGGAGAAAGAGCGCTGGGAACTGGTACAATACATGTACACAATACGTGGCCTAAGCGATGTCAGGCAGGGCAGCCGTTCGGGACTACAAAGTTTACCCCAAAGCCAAATCAAAGTACTTCAAAATAAGGCATCACGGCGACCCCATATAAAAATGGGAACAAGCTGGGAAGAAGAATCTATACAATAAGTACTTCTTACTTCCACGGGGAGACTTAATTATTAGAAAATAAAATAATACAATTCAGTGCTAAGCATTAGAGAGAGAGAGAGAGAGAGAGAGAGAGAGAGAGAGAGAGAGAGAGAGAGAGAGAGAGATCTTGTCCACCCAATAATCAACATGCACTCTCGTTTGCAAACAGATAATGGAGACAAACCTTCTCTTTAGGGATTTAAACCGCTGATCTGTGATTTAAACTTTCCCGGAACCTCCCTTTTCAATCGTTTTCAAAGGGAACTATTTTAAAAGGCGGATTTACAGTGATTCTGCAGATTCAGTAAACGACAAGTTCTTTTGTGTTCTATTATTATTTGAGAGCAGTGTTCGCGACAGAACATCTCACATGCTGTCAAAATGGAACTTCTCTTCCTCTCTTCCCTTTAGCATGAAAACTGGTATTCTTAACTAGTGGAAAGTACTTGTACAAATCTATAACAACGACATTTGTAACCCTTTACCCGTCCTTAGTCATGTTCCATTAACTTGATTTAATCCATATTCTCTGGAGCAGCGTCTGTTCCCCTCAGCGCGGAATGAATTCATAAATTGAAACTTCCTTTAGAGTTTTCCTCGAGTCTGATATTGCTTCCATGCAAATTCCTTCCAAGAAGAAGAAGAAGAAGCATGAGAAGTGGGAAGAATAATAAAGTTTTTCTAAAAGAAAAATTTTATACTTGAACACGAATCGTTTATTGAAAATCAACTGTTAAAATTAGATGTGAATGAATAAGTTTTTCTTCATAATTAAGCCAAAATCTTTTATTCATATTGAGCTTTTGAATTAGATTTGAATTTTTAAATGGTTTACCAAATTGTTCCACTGGTTTTGGAGTCTTTATAACCTTGTCTTTCCTTCATATGCTACCTTTGTTGCCCAAAAATAAGAAGCTACTTTCGCTGCCTATATGTTATATGCTACTTTTGTTGCCTAAATGTAAGATGCTACTTTTGTTGCCTAATTGTAAGACCGAAAATACAAGAAATAAAAAACTGACTCTTACAAGATCTTCGAGTACATAATGATTCAGTCTGTTGTATTGTTCAAGGGAATGGAATATAATAATTTAGAATAAGATAATCATAATCCTGCTTCATACTAATAATTTAATATTTGTTACCAGTAATGAATTTGACGACTGATGAGTTATGCGCATCCAAAATGACGTTAATTGACAGCCATCTGATCATTCAACGAAATATATACAATTCAGTGTTTACCTCGCGCAATTAACGATTCCGGTTTGTCGTCGCTGCTAATTGCTCACTGAAGTTTAGGACAATGACTTTAGAGAGGAATTCTGCATTTTTGATTGTCTGAATGTGTTTTGTATGGTAAAATCATTGTCATCACAGACTAGTCAAGCTTTCTATTCAACAACACTTTAATAATAGCTAAGAGAAAAATAAATTAGATTCCTTACCTCATAATTGCAATGACGATAGTACTAGGCCTTAGTCCTAATTGAAATTAAGCTAGGTTTACTGTTCATTCGAAATATCCTAAGCATTGAATTTTTCATCAGTGACATTTTATTGTAATTAAGGTTTGCTGATAATTCTAATTAATTGACAATGAACTCCAGTAATAGTGAGGTACTACCTATAGGGTTAAGTCCGTGATGTAAATGAATAATAAAAGCTGATTCGATATAGCTAACTTTCAGTAGGACAACGTTCCCCCTTGTTATTCACCTTTGCTCATTTGAATAGCAGTTTACCTATGAGTCTTAATGACGTGTTATGAAATAGACTAAAGAGCAACATATCATAAACACGAGCTGCCAACTTCTCGTGAACATATCACAAATTCAACGACTTATTGGCATTCGTAACCAGTGATCACACTTTTATCCAGCATTTGCCAAAGGTTTGTTTTAAACTAAGTTCTGTGACTTGTTGTCAGCTTGTTTGCGATATATATGTAACATATTACCAATAAGTGTATATGACATGTTTAACTGTAGCGTGGATACAACCTACTGAATACCAGGCTCAGATAAGGTGACTCCAGAAACGAACTTTCCTGACTCCATTCACATAAAAATGAATCCTGAAATATCTCATTCATCTTAAAACGGTGCTGCCTTCAGTTACCTTTCAGTCGGTAACTATGGTTACTAATATTTGTAGCATTATGGATATTGATGGAAAAATTAGCCATGAAAGGGAAACACAAATAAAGTTCCCTATCTGAAATAATCCATACCAGTTCTTTTCTCACATTCAATTATGTATTTATTCTAGCCCAAAACTTCAGATAATTATCTTGTTAAATGAACATGAAACAGCTTCCTTTAAGGATTAACTAAAATTACCGGATAATAACTCTAAACAACGCGGTATCCTAATCATAGTAAAATGAATTAAATACTGAGTCTTCCTCAGATTCAATTATAAATTCATCATATTCCAGAAACCTGAAATTATTATAACGTTAAATGTTAAATAGGCCTACACAGCACACTGCTTCCTTTAAGGGGTAGCAAAATCAACGGATAGTTATTCTAAACAACACGAAATCGTATTCCCAGTCCAGTTGAATGTCATTTCTATTCCAGACCAATAATTAATCATTCTTAGTCAGTGCAACATTTCCTCTCGCGTTCAAGTTCTGGAATTTCCAATTAATTAGGAATCAGTTAAGTTGACGAGAGAGAAGTTGGTTTTGAGGGTGAAAAGTGTATTTTTGTTCTCATTTGAAGTATGATATGATTTATTGGTCTGATAAGTGTTATAAGCATCTTATGTAAGTAGGTTATTATTGGAATATCTTATGTCTTTCCTAGTGTAAAATTGTGCGAGAGCGCGTATGCGCAAGGGAATATCAACTATAAAGACGGAAAGATTGGAAAATAACTAACGAAATGCGACAAGCTATGTAAAAAAACTCAATATAGGCTAAGTTTGTTTTCATTGCTATAATTTTTATTAATTACGCATTCAAAGATGTATGGAAGCGTTCGATTCAGTATAAATTATGAATTCGCGTCGATTCGGAAGCGCTGCCGCCAACTAGAAGTCTTTTTGGAGACCTACGGTATGTGTTTATCAACACTTTGGGACTTGTGGGAAATTAGGATGAGAAAAAGAAGCCGATATTTTCTCGAGGAAGTTCAATTTAGTACAAGCCAGAGGAGTCAGTTAAAAGTTTTAGTGATGTGGTTTTTAAGAAGATGGATTGCCCTAGTTGTTTTTATCATATATTAGTGAAATGAATGAAAAATCTCTTTACCATTTTTTTTTTTATGTCTAAGTATGAATAAAACAGGCAAAAATTTTTCGCCAATGTTCCTTTTTTAAGGAGAGAGAGAGAGAGAGAGAGAGAGAGAGAGAGAGAGAGAGAGAGAGAGAGAGCTTCCAAAACCTTTCTTAATTTCCTTGGGCTTTAATTTGTGAAACGGAAACATCGAGGTTTAATTTGACGTTAACTTGTTCAGGTCGAAAGTTAATCCTTGGGTCATTAGGACTTTGACATAAAATTTGTTAGTGCTACTTTTGCTTACCCTTTGAGCAGCGTTTATGAAATTGTCTCTCTTATTAGAACTATTTCTCTCTCTCTCTCTCTCTCTCTCTCTCTCTCTCTCTCTCTCTCTCTCTCTTGTTAGCTTTTACATTTCGACTCATACACATGAAAAGGTACAGACAAATATGTATTTTCCTGGCATCGACTTGGTTGGTTAGCTAGTAAATAAATATATATATATATATATATATATATATATATATATATATATATATATATATATATATATATATATATATATATATATATATATATATATATATATATATATATATGTATATTATACTAGCTGACCAACCTAGTGCTGCCCGGAAAAAACTCTGAATGATATTCGATAAACTACCTCTCTGTCTGTCTGTCTGTCTGTCTGTCTCTCTCTCTCTCTCTCTCTCTCTCTCTCTCTCTCTCTCTCTCTCTCTCTCTCTCTCTCTCCCCACGTTCTCCTTCCTAACACCCCTCATTTCTCTCTTCTTCTCCTCTCACTCGTGTGGACAGGTTAGCACCAATTTTGTAACAGTTTACCGCTGTATTGCATCTGGGAAGCATCTCAGACTCTCTGATCAGAATATGAATAAATTATGAATAGGTGTTGTCCATTTCACTGTTTGACTCTTCAGCGCTATTTGTAGACCGTTATTAGTCCAAATCATACAATAGAAATCTTAAACAATATTTTCATGTGATACAGACAATTTGGTATAGGCTTAGGCCAATGATGTCTACTTATGATATTTGCTACTATAATGTTGTATGAGAATAGATGTCTTTTTTTAATAAGAAACATTTAGTCTATACTCTGTTACACCTTTTTACTTCTTTCCTATTACTAAGTGAATTTCTGAAAGAGTTAGCCTTCCATCCCCTCATCATATTAAGAAAAAAAAGTGGCAAAACACTTTCCTATAGGGCTAACTTCGACTTGTGATACGTATTTTGTATATTGGTTTCTGGGACGCTTTTAACATAACATAATAAATTATACCATTATATTTACAATGACATCAAATTCCCTTAACATATAATCGTGTATTAAAAAAACACGTATGGTATCTAAAAACTTGGTCAGTTCGTACAATAACATTACCATTAATCCAACAAAACCTTTCCCCTCTTGGAGGAATGTTAACTAAATAGTTATTTATTTTTTGAATAAATGCGAGTTGATAAAAGATAGAAATGAAAATACATCATTCTAATATATTACCATAAAAAATTCTTTTATTTTCCTAAATGAGAGAGAGAGAGTTAGGTGGTGGCTTCTGCTGGCTGAAATCATCGTGTTTAGTCACCGCTATGCATGTGCGGACTCAGATTTGCTTACTACAGAATAAAATTATCAATTTAGGTTTTCAATGTAGGTTTTATGGAGGTAATAAAAATTATATTAATTATTATCATTTATGGTGATCAAAATTCACGTAAATTCTGATCAAAAATTAATGTCCCGAAACCAATACTTCTTACAGTGCCAGAAGAAAAGGTGGAGGGTCTGGTTAACAATGAGAATAAACCCAGAAAACTGAGGGAAAAGGTGGCGTAAAAATGAAAATTTCATTTGTTTTGTCTGTTTGTACGTCTGTCATGGGCAGGGGTTTGATTTTGAGTTAAAAACCTTTCTGGGGTAACATAGGGCCGTGTGCAAAAATTTTGCCTGGGTCTGTCAAGTGGTTTGCTTTTTTTATAGAAGCCAAACCAATATGCAAACATTCACTATATATATATATATATATATATATATATATATATATATATATATATATATATATATATATATATATATATATATATATATATATATATATATATATATATATATATATATATATATATATATATATATATATATATATATATATATATACAAACATACACACACACACACGCACACACACACACACACACACACACATATATATATATATATATATATATATATATATATATATATATATATATATATATATATATATATATATATATATATATATATATATATATATATCTGATGATTCATATCCTCATAACATTTATTTGTAGTAATATCAAACTGACCAAGACAGGGAAAAGCCTTTGTCCCGCAGGGGAGCATCGACAGTTCAAACTTTAACGTTCGTTTGTAGCAAAGAACTTAGTAGCGTTAGGGATTTAACCCCCATAGGAAATTTCCATATTCAACTTTACAAAAGGTGGCCTTAAGCTTTTTTTTTACCTGTTCTGCTTGACGGATGTGTTGACAAGTTTCAGACCTCGAGGGCATCAACGGCTGCCCCTGTTTTGACCCAGTTAGTCGGCAGAGAGAGAATTTAACTATCGAGGAGAGCGGAAGTCTTTTTTCCCGGCTTGGGAATCCCTTGGTCTCTCCGTCTTTTTTTTGTTCTTATGTTACTAAGTGAAGTGGCAAATTAATCCCAGCACGCCCGATCGACAGTTAATGTGCAGCAACATTCATATAATGGTAAGTCTGGAATTTTAGTTCATCCTTCGTCGAATTACTATTATCTTCCACTTTATTTCAGTTTTCCTTGTTCCCTTCTTCCGCCATCCAGTAGATTACCAAGCACACGTTGCTTTTACGAAGTCGAGATTAAGCCTAATTATTATATTGTTTAGCGACATTCAACCATTCCCGTGCATTAACTAGGGAGTAGGGAGGGTTAAGCAATTAATTTTATTCTTTATGCAGCCTTGTGTCGAACCCAGTGTTCGGAAGAGCCATTGTGTTTCAATGCCATCTTAATGAGTAGAGATTGTCTGCGTCCGAAGTTGGCGATGTTTATCGTAAAGTCTTTATTCATTGAATATTCTTTGTTGAGGTTAATTTCCCTTGACTGGCGACCTTGGTTAATTTAAACAGCTGTCTTTGAGGTTAATTCGTAGCTTCATCGACAGGTTACATGTGTTCTTGGCATGCAGGGCCTGGTAAAAATTACGTAAATCAAGTAATAAATTCATCAGCCAAGTCTCATGTGTAACAATATATATATATATATATATATATATATATATATATATATATATATATATATATATATATATATATATATATATATATATATATATATATATATATATATATATATATATATATATATATATATATATATATATATATATATATATAGTATATGGTTGTGCTAGCCACAATACCCTCTTATTCTCCTGGTCAGGTGGGCAACGTGACCTGACTGTGGTTATGGTGACGCAGGTTCGTGTCCCGCCACCAGCCGTCATAACCACTTCAGATTTCTTGCACTTGAATCTTAATGCTTTGTGGTGAAAAGCATATAAAAAAAGTGCGAAGAATTTGAGAAGTTGAGAGGGCATTGTGGATATTACAATTATTTATGTATCTGGCAAAAAGTGACCAGTAGACTATATATAATATATATATATATATATATATATATATATATATATATATATATATATATATATATATATATATATATATATATATACCCTCCTTTCCCCTCGTCCCTGCTTCATTACCTATTCATAAATACACGCAAGCACACACACACACACGCACATATATATATATATATATATATTATAAGGTGATATAATATTTATAACCATTTTGTAATTGTTTGTAATGTCTCTGAAAAATGTTGATTTTTTGTTGTGAAGACGTGATTTTTAAAATGTCTTTTCTTACAGATATGTTGTGTGTTATATAAACTTATGATTCTGTGGGATATTGTTCCACTTTTGTTTAATCTTTTAAAATTGTATTTTGAAAAGCTTGTCAGGTCGCTACTTCCTGTCTGCCGAGAGAGAGAGAAGAGGCTTGCTTTTGTGTTTGATCAGGTTCTTTGGGTCAAAAAACATCCACTTTTGTTATCTGACCAACTGTCACCAAGTCGGCGAGCCCCTGTTATATCTTTAGTCCTGTGTGCTTATTCCATCTCTATTAACTCTGTCTATGCCTATTCTATTCGTAATTTTAAGAAAGAGAGGTAGAGAAATAGCAAATAAGTGCTGTCATTTTGTATCTAATGTTTGCCCAGCTGCCCAGGTTGACAAAAGGTTTTGTGAACTCTGGCCAGGAAGTGTCAGTCATAAGCGATAACACCAGTTCGCTTGGAAGCTATCGTGTGTACGAGTATGCTCTGTATACGTGTGTGTATATGTATTCATACATGTGTATTCTCTGTGAACACCCTATGTGTATTCTCAGCCTGCGAAACTTAAAAGCCAGTGTCTCCTAAAAGGCATCAGTAGTTTGCTGGCAAGGGGCAATAAGGCCAGACCTCTCTCTCTCTCTCTCTCTCTCTCTCTCTCTCTCTCTCTCTCTCTCTCTCTCTCTCTCTCTCTCTCTCTCTCTCGTTATATATAAGTGAAATAACAGACGTGTCTGAAAAAGCTCTGTTAAACTCACCCCAGGAGTGTGTTAATTGTGTAGAAGGGTTCAGGAATTATTATTTTGTACAAGTGTTAAAGAGGAGATATATATTGGTGTAATGTTTACTAAAGGTAATGTGGTGAATATTGAGTTTTGGTAAAAGAGAATTGTTGTGTTTGAATAAGTTTTAAAAAGAAGTGAGTCTGACTTTTCTTTTTATAAGGAAAAGTTATATAAAAGATTTATGTAATTTTTAAACACATTATTGGTGATTGTGGTGTTTTCATTTTTGTATATCGCATTTTTATATGTCTGTGCTATCATATTACTGTGATTTTATTGTTGCTGTGTTTTGCTGGTAATTTCTTAGCATTTCGTTAGTGCTTACCTGTTATAGAGATTTTTGGAGAAGGTTATGTGGATTTCAATCAGTAATATTTTGGTGACTGTTTGTAATTCTTGAATCAGGTAAAAGCTTGGCATAAGTGATAGTTAATAGTTTGATTCTTACATAATCAGATTGTTTTCTTGATAAAGCAAAGTTTTGTGAATTAAACTTGATTAAGAGATACTTAAATCTTACACTGTTGTCAATTAATGGTAAATCTTTGAGATTGTAAACTTTACATATAACTTTTGAACTTAGAAATAAATCTGTTTGTGTAAAGTTTTAAACATAGCGTTTCATTTGATTACCAGTACTTACAGACATTAATGAGTGTGTATAAGGTAAGTGATATTCCTGTTTCTTCACCTAAGACTTATCTAGGTAAAATAGAACCAGAGAGACAGCTACAGTGCTGATTGAAGTGAAACTCATATTCAGTTAATCTGGATATAACTTAGTAATTGTTACCTCATCCATAACTTGAAAAAGTTATATTGATTTTCTCCAGTGATACGTAAGTTTGTGGGATCATTATACCTTTAGAGATTCAGTCGAAGCTTTGTTATGAGGTTTCAAGTATCTGGTCGATGTGAGGTAACTTTTGGTATTGTCATTTACACAACAGATTTGTTGACCTATTTGTGTAATAACCAGGTGCTTGACCACTTTATATATATATATATATATATATATATATATATATATATAATATATACATATATATTATACATGTATATATATATATATATATATATATATATATATATATATATATATATATATATATATATATATATATATATATATATATATATATATATATATATATATATAAATATATATATATATATATATATATATATATATATATATATATATATATATATATATATATATATATATATATATATATATATATATATATATATATATATATATATATATATATATATATATATATATATATATATATATATATATATATATATATATATATATATATATATATATATATATATATATATATATATATATATATATATATATATATATATATATATATATATATATATATATATATATATATATATATACATATATGTTATATATATATATATATATATATATATATATATATATATATATATATATATATATATATATATATATATATATATATATATATATATATATATATATATACATATCTATATATATATATATATATATATATATATATATATATATATATATATATATATATATATATATATATATATATATATATATATATATATATATATATATATATATATATATAAATATATATATATATATATATATATATATATATATATATATATATATATATATACATATATATATATATATATATATATATATATATATATATATATATATATATATATATATATATATATATACTATATATATATATATATATATATATATATATATTGGATATATAACATATACATATATAAATATATGTATATATATATATATAAATAATATATATATATATATATATATAATATATATATATATATATATATATATATATATATATATATATATATATATATATATATATATATATATATATATATATATATATATATATATAATATATGTTTGCTATGTGTGTATTTATGAATGGGTAATGAAGCAGGGACGAGGAAAAGGAACGTACATGAATAACATTGACAGTACCAGTTTTCCGAATAACAAAGGAAAAATCGCTTAAAAATTTGAAAATTAATTCAGCGTAACTCTCGTGAACCAAACACGACCTTGCAAATGTGACCACAATGCCATGCCGTAAAGGTCAGCTGAAATTTTCGATGTTTGGCGAGAGGACCTTCAATTTGGCTTGCGTCGTCAGGCATCACCCAGAGTCTGAAGAGCAGAGAGATTTTCGTGATTATATTTCGCCTAAGCGCTGTATTGGGTGACTTTGTTTAATTATTTTTACATGCAACGTTATTTATGCCTATTGTTTGAAAACGAACAGTTTGATTAATTTCTGTCATATTCGGCGTTTCAACCATTAGTTATCTCCTTTTGGACCTCTGTAAATTAAGATGATTCACTTGGAATTATCAATCCAATTTTTTTCCATTTCTCTCTAAATATAACTAGATTTTCATTACAAAATTTCTCGCCAAATGGTAGTTTTTTCCAGTTTTATTTTGTCCTGTGGAATAGCCGGTTATTTCACATCTTTAACAGTCTCTGCACTTATCTGGTGCCATTACCTTTCCCATCTTTTTAATTACAATAAAAACAATTCGTCTTTAATTTCTAAAGTAAAACACCAAGGCAAGGAATGACTCACGCCCAGTTTCTTACCCAACGACCCGACTCATTCTCAAGAAACATAAAACTAGGATTTCGGGAGAACAGTTAATATGATCTGTCGTTGGAACATCTTATACCTTTCCTCAACCCCTTCCCCCCAAAAGAAAAAGAGAGAGAGAGAAAGAGGGAAAAAGGAAAGTTGAACAGGCAATAATGGTGTTTCTGGAGGAAAGGAATGTTCCTTTAATAGGATTATAATTTTATTAGGCCATTAACGTTGCCATTAATCTGAGTGATTACTTCATTTCGCTGAGTTATGCTGGATGCAACGAATTCCGACAGAGTTAAGGGAATCATCGTGATTCCTGAAACCCAGAGCTTGATCCCAGCCATTACAGCTCATGAAAGAAATATTTCACCCAAAGGATTAGATGGCGCGAATAGAATTATTCTAGTTAGGCAGAGATAATTATGTAAAACTGTTGATAGGCTATCGAAATGATAATTTGTAAATCAGAACTAAGTAGACTTCAATATTTTCTGAGAGACGAAAGGAAGCGATTTTAGGTAAATTACACAAATGTTGGGAAATTATTATTATTATTATTATTATTATTATTATTATTATTATTATTATTATTATTATTATTATTATTACTAGTGTTGTTGTTGTTTTTTTTATGTTGTTGCTATTGCTGCCGGTGGATAATCTCTCAACAGCTTCAAAGAAAGAGGAAAAGATATAAACAGAAGAAAAGTACAGTAACATGCAAATCAAAACAGCAGAAAATTATATTGAAATAACCAGTAACACACAAAATGCCATGTTACTCCCTCCTCAAAAATACACAAGAGAATCAAAGGTTTCAAGTTTTAGGTAAAAAATGATACATGCATAAGTGACCGTGTACAAATAAATCAAACAAACACACACGAACCATGATAATCTTATCCTTACAAAGGAAATGTGTATTTAATTTTTTATGAAAAATATTCACTGAATCTATTCTTGCAAAATGACGAGGAATACTGAAACATTCGTAGATAAAAGACAAAAGAAGCGCGCTCACACAGCCAAGAAATAAAGTGTGATCTAGATTTCTGATAACACGCTCATCTCAAGAACAAGAACATTTCGAGTAAATCGCCTTTTTAATCAAAGAGGCTCGAGAAAATTCTCCTAGGCAGAAAATCTTGCCAAAAACCATTTCGGAAAAGAAGGAGTGACAAAATTTCTTTTTGATCATGACGAAATATCTCGAACAATGAGCTAGTGATTCAGATAGTCTTCACCATTGATGAGAGCATCGGATGAGTTGGTGTAAAGAAAACGGAAGTTGGGGTGGTGGGTGGTGGGAAGGGGATTTGGTTAGGTGTGGGGGGAGGAAGGATGGGACTGGTGAAGCTTTCTTGGAAAGAATCTTATTTGCATATACATGAACAACGAAAAATTCTCCATTCTTCATGGTAATGTGTAAAAGACATCGCTCTCGTTTTGTGAATGATCATTCAGTCTCTAACCGCCATCTATCTACCCTAAGTCAGTAAAACAAAATAAAAAATAACACCAAGAACATTACTATCAAGAGGAATGGCATTAAAAGCATTATTAGCCTTCCCCGAAATGCAGAATCGAAGATAAAGATATTGGCAGTTAACTTCGCTGGTTAGCTCATTTAACTGTCCTTAAATGTACAGCTTCATTAATACATACTAAATGAAGCCCTTTGGTGCATAATAAGCAGATTTTGGAATGATAGCTTTTCCTGTCTTGGAAGTTTTTCTCTTATTTCAAATATAGTAATGTGAATTACAATATATTTAACGAATAAGGGCAAGGCACCGTCCAAGATGAGTCCACTGCAAATAGGTCCCTCTGTAAGACAGATTTACACATTACACGCCAGTAAAGGAATGATATAACACCGAAGATGACTCGAGTTTGCACTGAGGGTGCCAAAGACTCGAGGAATGAATGACCACTTTACACTTGAACACAGGACATTGGAAATGGCACTGGATAAACTGGCACAAGTACAGAAGTGAAATGTTGGTACTCCAGACTTTCTAAAGGGCAAACGGTCATGACTGACAAGTCTTTACTCGCATCGTGCCCGTGATGCGCCATTCACCAGGTGATCAGCGATTTGGTTGCCTCTTCCCCGGTCCTGCGAAGGTAAGACAATTCAGCAGCTTAATCTGCCTTTAAAAAGGCTGTTTTAAGCAGCTTAGTTGGGCTATGCTGCTCAAGGGAGTGACATGAAGTCTCCTCTCCTTGCCCTTTTTTATCCATGTCATCTCAATATCTGTTCCAGGCAAAAAGGACATATCGAAATGTTGATACCTTTGCTCTGATTTTTAGGTCAAATACGATCTGCCATGCGGTTCTCAATAAAAAAAGGTTAAATTAGGTTGGGGGGAGGCGCACTGTGCAGCGACTTCTTGTAAATTATAATTATAATAATAATAATAATAAATAAATATATATATATATATATATATATATATATATATATATATATATATATATATATATATATATATATATATATATATATATATGTGTGTGTGTGTGTGTGTGTGTGTGTGTAATTCTAATAGCAAGCAACGCCTCTTAACTTCTCGAATTCTTCAAGTACTTTTTGGATATGCTTGTAATTACGAAGCCATAACATCCAAAGGCAAGAAATTGAAGAGACTTGTGATTGCCGGTCGCAGGACACGAACCCGTGTTACCATAACTACAAGGAGGTAAATTTCTTTTTATGTCTAGTAAAAGTGACCAGTAGATTCTACATATATATTTCAGCCTAAAAAAGCAATAAAAACGATCGCCCACTTGGCTACGATGGTGAGGATGGGTCTATTCCAGCTCTAATAAATATATCTGAAAACGACAGGTATATGTATGTACGAGAGGTAATAGACTTTTATCCTTCTTGTGGTTAGGTCGGCAACGTGACATCCTTGTGGTTATGGTGACGCGGGTTTGTGTCCCGCTACCAGGAATCACAAGTCTCTTCAATTTCTTGCCTTTGGATGTTACGGCTTCGTAGTTACAAGTATATCCAAAAAATGTGCGAAGAATTCGAGAAGTTAAGAGGGCATTGTGGCTATTAGAATTGCATATGTGTCTGGTAAAAGTGACCAGTAGATTCTACATATATATTTCAGCCTAAAAAGCAATAAAAACGATTGCCTACTTGGCTAGCTATGGTAAGATGGGTCTATTCCAGCTCTAATAAATATATCTGAAAACGGCAGTATATATATGTACGCGCGAGGTAATAGACTTTTTATCCTTTGTCGTGGTCAGGTCAGCAATGTAACCTCCCTTGTCTTTATGGTGACGCGGGTTTGTGTCCCAACCACCGGCAGTCAGAAGTCTTTTCAATTTCTTGCCTGTGGATGTTACGGCTTCGTAATTACAAGCATATCCAAAAAAAGTGCAAGAATTCAGAAGTTAAGAGGACATTGTGGCTATTAGAATTATATATGTGTCTGGTAAAAGTGACCAGTAGATTCTTCTTTATATACATATATGTTTATATATATATATATATATATATATATATATATATATATATATATATATATATATATATATATATATATATATATTACAACAGACAATTTTTCAGGAAGTGAATTCCCTTCCTCACTACTTTATATATATATATATATATATATATATATATATATATATTATATATATATATATATATATATATATATATATATATAAATATGGTATATATATATATATATATATATATATATATATATATATATATATATATATATATATATATGAAAAGTATATATATATATATATATATATATATATATATATATATATATATATATATATATATATATATATATATATATATAGAACCTTCAGTCAGAGAGGAAGCAGCAGCTTCTGGACTTTGTAGAGGTCTGTGGCGCGGGTTCAAACCCGCAGCCGACTGATCAAGAGAGGCAGACACTTTGCTATCCGTGTAGACATCCCGGGATTATATATGTAATCAATTAATAGGTTTGCTTAAAAAGCAAATGGATGTTACAGACTAAATACACACACAAAACAAAGCCACTACAACACCTTTCTAAAAACATAACAAACATCTCACACACGTGACTCGAACTCTCACCATACCTGCAAGAATAACTTCTCGCTGCAGAAGAAAGGGCGTTGGGTCGGCATGATACATGAAACCTACGTACCGGGGTCTAAGCGATGTCAGGCAGGGCAGCCGATCGAGACCACAGGTCTACCCCAAAGCCAAATCAAAAAAGTCCTTCAAAAGAAGGCATCGTGCTTACCCCAACAAAAAATGGGAATAAAAGCACGTTAAAAGAAAAAGAAAAGAAAAAGAAATATATATATATATATATATATATATATATATATATATATATATATATATATATATATATAAAATATATATATATATATATATATATATATATATACGTTAAAATATAAAAAGAAATTTTATATAATAATATATTATATATATATATATATATATATATATATATATATATATATATATATATATATATATATATATATATATATATATATATATATATATATATATATATATATATATATATATATATATATATATATATATATATATATATATATATATATATATATATATATATATACATATGGAAATAGAAAGGCCCATAATACACTATTTGAACGTTGCAACCATATATTTGGGCACTTCCTTCTGTGCCCCAGTTCACTGGTAAAAAATGGACAATGAAATGTTACAAGGGTATATATACAGAGCATATATAGGTGTGGCATTAAGTCTCCAATGGTATGCAGGTGACCGTTTCCTAAGAAGGAGGAGAATTAACAATTCCCTAGTGGTTTTTGGCCTCATTAACTCCCATTTGGCGACGATTCTGGTGGTCGTGTTCCCTGGAACACCTTCTTCAGAAGCGGTCTGAGTATTAAAGCGTCGATGTCGTCTGATTTCCAATGTCCTCCTGACAAATTCATATTGTTGGTTTGATTGATGATAACAGATTCCAGCATCTTTCTTTTGTACGGACAGCTACTTTTGAAAACCAGCTCCGCCCCACTCCAGTTTATGGATTGGCCTGTATCTCTGATATGTAGGAAAATCACCAAACTCTCCGGTATAACGTACCGATCTTTTGTGCTCTGTTATTCTTTGCGCAAGCGATCTACCTGTCTCCCCCACGTAAATGTCATTACAATTGCCCTCAAGGTATCTTGTAAGCTCCGGCTTCTTCCCCTTTGTTATTTAAGTATATGTTAATGAGCGAGCTCCCAATGGATTTGGGATAAGGGAAAATAAAAGGTTTGTCAGACCTGAGTTGTTCGGTGGCTTTTTGGATGTTTTTATTGTACGGAAGCGTTATTTTGTTGTTAAAATCTATTTGTCTGTTGTGAGTGGGACCTCTATAGTATATTTTATTCACTTTGTTAATAGCCCTCTCGATAATGCGTGGTGGATAGAGAATTTGGGTTAGGTGTTGGCGGACCGTGTTAAATTCTTTATCTAGGTACCCATTGGAACATATCCTAAGTCCTCTGAGGAATAAGTTGCACCCTACCATGATCTTTATGGAGACGTCGTGGTAGCTTAAGAAATGAATGTAGGAAACAGCGAAAAGTGGGTTTTCATATACTGTAAAAAGCATATCTATTCTGTTCTCTTATGATCAGTACATCTAAGAACGGCAGTTTTCCGTCCTTTTCCCATTCCGTTTTGAATTTTATGGTCGGAACTAGCGAATTTAACCAATTAAAAATTCATTAAAGTCTCCCAGCTATTGTCCCAGAAAGTAAAAATATCATCTACGTATCTAAGCCAGATCATATTACGGGGTTTGATAGATGACAAAATTTCTGTTTCGAAATATTCCATGTACAAGTTTGCTAAAAGAGGTGATAGGGGACTGCCCATGCTACAGCCAAATTTTTGTTTGTAAAAATTACCATTGAAAGAGAACATGTTGTGCAAACAAACGTCGGCAATAAACTTGTAAGAATGGAGGTCTTTTCCTTGTTCCCTTGAGGATGTGTTGTGTGTCTATATGTATATATATATATATATATATATATATATATATATATATATATATATATATATATATATATATATATATATATATATATATATATATATATATATATATATATATATATATATATATATATATATATATATATATATGAATATATGAATATAAGAAGGCCACTGTCACTATTTAAACGTTGAAACCATATATTTCTGGCACTTGTTTCTGAGCC
>NC_089770.1:30714428-30736928 GCF_040412425.1 Macrobrachium rosenbergii | reverse complement strand
TTTTGGATATTCATAGATTATTCAACACATCAGGAAGTGCGCTGAAGCTGAAGGCAGAAGAGTCTTGAAAAACGATGATTACAAAATATCTCAAGGAGAAATTCTTGCAGCAATTGGAATCATGTGTGGTTGTGAGATTTTGGCAAAGAATCAGGCAATTGATCATTTATGGTCAAGAAAGTGAGGTCCACCCTTTTTCAGGGATACAATGCCACGTCACAAATTCAAAGAGATAATACGGTTTATAAGATCTGACATAAAGACAATGAGATCAGAACTTTTACGCACACATAAATTTGCTCATATTTCTGAAGTGTGGGATAGGGATAGTTTTATTGGGAATTGCAGAGCCGCTTATAAGCCACACGAAAACATCACAATTGATGAACAACTTTTACCCTCAAAATGCAGATATCCTTTTCTACAGTATATGGCAAATAAACTAGACAAATTTGGAATAAAGTTTTGTGTTGCTGCTGATACAGAGTCAAAGTATATGTTAAATACATTTCCTTACTTGGGAAAAGATGAATTTCGACCAGGAAATCAGCCCTTATCAGCTTATGTTGTGCCATGACTAATGGAACCATTCACTGGGAAAGGTAGAAACGTCACAACTGACAATTTCTTCACATCTCTTCAATTAGCTGAACATTTGAAAGCAAAAAGCACCAATATTGTTGGCACAATGAATTGAGCCCGTAAAGAAATTCCACCTAAAATAAAGTCATGTAAAGGTCAACTGTATGATACACATCTGCCGAAGATTTTGTAAAAGAATCTGCCAATTCCTCTGCTAATCCAAGATTAAAATTACGACGGCTCAGTTTTTCCCCTGTGACCTCTGAATACAATACCCTTGCATTGATACTTGCAAGATCGAGAATATTGTAAAATATATGCACAGGCCAACGCCTGGAAGGGCACCTTGTGGAATAATTACGTGCCATTTGGTGTTACAGAGGGTACATTCAATTCACTTTATTTGGGGTTAATTAACAGGTGATGATCTGAAAGATCGTTAGGCAAAGTTATGCTACAGGTTGGGCATGTATGCTCCAGTCGTTTCCCATTTATTTATTTATTTATTATTAATTTTTTTTTTTTTTTGTTACCGAGGGCAGGTAATGCTTGTATGTAGGTCACCGGCATTGTATTAGTCACAGTCCTCATTTTAATTCACTGTGACCAGTTGTTTGATAGTGGTGATTTCTAGAGCTGAGGGATGCTAATAACAATCGGAGGCTTGCTATACTACAGTTTCCCGTGTATCATTTTGTTGTTCTTTAACTAATGGAAATTTAGTCGAATTTGGAGTCATACCAGAAGTTTACTGATCTCGGTAAAGGAGTGCAGTGGTGATCCGTTGATAGAGCGTCGGCTTTTGATTGCTTAGCTTGCTTAGTGGTATAAGTTTTATCACTGATAAGTGTTAAAAGAAATTGCAAAAGAATTATTACTGTTTTGATTGCTTTGGAGTGTGTGGCAGTCTGAAGGGTTTTGAATGTAGTACTGTTGGTGATTCTAATCACTTTTAACGTATCTAACTTTTCTTTGCATTTCATAATTTCGATGTCTTAGATTTGGTTTCATTTCCCTTATTAAGAGATTGGATTGAAAGTGAATTTTGAATACAATAGGTACAAGGGCAGGCCCTATATTTCAAAGTGTTGATTGGTTGTTATAGGTTGTACATTTTTTATTCACTAGTACAGTGTCGATTTCCTGTGTATATCTCCTTTTGTGTTTGAGGGTTTTAGCATACAGTATTTGCTTTTTAGTCTTGGTTAGCATTATCGTGTCTTGAGAAAGAGAATGATTCTTATGAGGAAGTTTACAGCAGTGAGTCTTGTAGAAGCAAGAGAAGACCAGAAAGGCGAATAGGAAAAAGATGAGGTATGATAGAAAAAATGAAAATCGATAATTTGGGGGAAAACTCCTTATAAGGAAAATATATCTAAAGCGATTCTTGAGCAGTCTGGTCATAGATAAAACCAGAAAGGAAAGGGTTGATAAACCATTTGGGGTAGAGAGGCTATTAAGACTTTTATGTTGATTCCCAGTCTTTTGAGCTTCGTAAGTCTTTCCTCAAAATAATGAAATGTGCATTGGATCGAAAATCTTCCCTCCCAAGCACTACTTGTGTCCGGTTCTAAGCTACTAGAAGCAGTGTTAATAATTCTTCAAACTAACTTAGTCATGATGAACTTAATGAACGTTTTATCATGAGGTCTTTTCTGCCATAGGGAAAAAGAACTTGGGGGTGGATGGTATGGTTCTTGCAACCTGATTAATTTTGAGACTCAGGCTAGGTTTCTTGAACAAATCAAGAAGGAGGAATATGTTTGTGTATCCTGATTAACCCTCTAGTGTGGTGCAGACGTTGGAGGCAGTTCTGTTTCTGGGGGAATGACTGGAACTGATTTTGGTTGTACAGGTGCCAGTGGTTGAAATAAAAATAATGAGGCTTTGGTTTGTGGTCAGAGTCGTTCTTGTAGTCTATACTATCATTTGTAAAATGCGATAATTTGGAAATGGAGTTGTTTTAACTTTGGCAGATGCGTCATAGTTTTTTTTTGTGAGCTCAAGTCTTGCAGTGGTCTTTGTGATGACCACACCTCTCGACATCTGCAGCACTTAAGTGGCTCGGTATATACTTCTGTTTGCAATAAGATCTCTAGATTTTGACGTCAACCCTGGGTGGTATTTACTATCTGAGGGTGGCACTTTCTAGTATTTTGATTTTCGTGAGACATCTCTAGGATCTTGGGGGATTTGGAAGGTCGCAAATTGGGTTTGGAGACAGAAGGGGAAAATCTTCAGTTTAAGTTTTTACTTTTTCTGTTGGTGTCCTCCCAATTATTTTGTCCATTTTTTACCATTCACTGGTAGTTTTCTCCTTAGCCTGTACGAAAAGAGTTTACAAGCAATCAATTTCAATGAACCAAGCAAAATCAATTGAGATTTCACCCAATATGAGCGGACATTGGTCATTACAAAAAAAAATCAACTTGAGCTCATGCTTGGAAAGTGAAAACAGAAAATGAAGTATGCAAAATGGGTAGGGTAGATTCACCAATATATACCACCACTAGACACCTTTGCTTTTTAACCTGACGGCAGTGTGCTCAAATCACAGCTGTAGTGATTTGAGCACACTGCCGTTCATTGAAACTGATTGCTTGTAAACTCTTTTGTGCAGTAAATTTTCACTCCCTAGTTAGGATTGGTGTACAAGTACTTATTCCATTTGCTAATGGCTCTCATTACTCATTCCATTCCCACCCAACACCTTAGACCCCTGCAAAGTTTACGAAAGCCCTCACTTGCTAGATATTTGGCGAGTTCATACAATGTACCCTATGCCTCAATACTCTTCCCTGTGTTTATTTTGTCACAGTACAGAAGGGCATTAGCTTTCCTGTCCTAATACTTTTTGAATTTTGATGGAAAAAAAGCATTGTCAACATTAATTCACTTTTTCTTAATGAATTTGGTACAGAATTAGTTGCGGAATGCAGAATATTTGAAATATTCAAGCATTACGATGTGGAAAGTTAAGGATGAAATATAAAAATAAGTGTAGTACTCTGTAACTTAATAGACGCTGGGTACAGTATGATCGCCCTCATTGTTTTGACAAAAATGTTTTAGGATTCCAAAATTTAATCATTGGAGAATTGTAGGAGTATCCCTACTTCTGCTATGTTGTTGATTTTCTTGTAACTGTTGCAATGTCTTTATGTATGATGGAATGTGAAAAAGCCAGGGTGAAAATGATCTTATCATATAGCATCTTTATCTCATTTTGACTTTTTTGTTCTATAGATTCCAAGGACCCTTTTGTACCTCAATGAGATGCTGGTGAGTGTTCCATTGTTTTTGTTTGCAATATTTAATTTGGGAAAAGGAACAGTATATTTTAGTTCATTGATCACAAACCAGCTTCCACATATCCTTTTCACACTGCAAATATTTCCAGCTACATGATCATGATTAGGTGATCTGTTGAAACCTTATACATCTGCTACTACTACTACTGCTGCTGCTTCTACTACTATGCATATAGTTTTATTTACTAGGATAATACCCATAGTGTCCATTGTCTCCGAATTTTTTTATGTCTGGTTTAATTCAGCAGGACTCGTAAATGTGGGTTCAAATAGAATCTAGTAACTGATTTCAGGCTATCCGAAAGTTTTCCTTAGACCAAAACCTTAGAGGTAAAACAGGGAAATATTTTGCAGTTATTTTGACCAAGAGCTCAACCCGATAATTCCAGTGTTCTCTTCACCACACCCGTTGAATGATATGGGGTTGTAAATAGCGTCATTTAAAACAACAGTTGTCAAGGGCAGATCTTTTTTTTTTTTTTTTTTTTTTTTGCGCAAATAAATCTGTGGGTTAGGTAGGTGGAGAGGTCAATGTAGATTTTTTGAGTTCGCCGGACTTCTAAAGTTCAAAGTTTCGGTTACTGCCGCATTTAATTGACATTAATCATTCATTGGTAGGTACCCATGCTACCGTTGTCTGTTTAACACAGACTTTGCCCTGATAGTTAGGGTTAAAAGGTTTGCAAAGGCTTTATCCAGGAGTGTGTCATTAGGTGTAAACTTTTTGGATGATCTGGTAAAATATACACACAGCACAAATGTTGGTGCTATGAAGTTTAGCACATGGCTCGAAAGCTCTTACGTTTATTCGCATAACTTATTGACCACCAAACGTGCAGGAATATGCATGGTTACACCCACACAAGAGGAATGATGGGCTGCAGATGAAGTTTCCCATTGCGGCAACTGGTTTTGTGAACCCTGCCACCTCCAGATGCTCCTGTTCTGAGTCATAACAGCCCCAAACCTCATATCAAACAAGTTTACACAGCAATGAAAACCATCCAGTATCCGCAAATTTTTTTTTTTTTTTTTTTTGTTAAACAGCATCATAGAGTGCAATATCACAAATTTATCCGAGACGGCGTATACTTCCCTTTTGATTAAAAATTTGGGTACAAACTTTGATCAACCTATATTGATACACAAATCGTCGAAGATATTTGAGTACGTGTCTTATAATCCTCGTTAATTTAATTCATATTTAATGATCATTTGTGTAATTACTCACTGCTCTCTCTCTCTCTCTCTCTCTCTCTCTCTAGCAGGTGGTGGAAAATGCGTTAGCATGACCATAAATATTCTCGAAATGTTGAAAATATTAGGGAAGTCACAGATGGATAAGTCAGTCTCCTTAGATCTATGTTTATTACATGGAAGTTAAATTAAATGCTTTCATATTAAAAGTTAACTTATTACCCGTATACTCGTATGTATGTACTTATACACAAGTTTAGCACTGTAAATGTGATTGTTACATAGTAAAGAAGCAAGTAACATAATAGGAAAAAATAAGTGGAAAATAAGTACTGAAAATTGGAGGAGAGGTAAAACTAAAGACCTCAAAGGCAAGTGAAGTAAATTATAAGTACAGGAATTAGTATGCGTTGTAGCAAGTTTTACTTTATTGCTTTTCCACTATGGAGTCCATGCATCAGTGATATACTCATTTCAGCATATTAGCTTTCCACTGTGGTGTTTTGTCGCATAACTAGATCAGCCACAGCCTTAATATAATCCACCGAGATAGAGAAGGAGATTGAATTTCTAATTCAATTTACGATGTTTTTTCTTTATGTCAAAAGTCCATTGCCACATGCATATGCTTAAGAATAAGCGAAAGTTACTAGTATGAAATACATATATTTTACAGTTTTAAGATACAACCTATGCCTTATACACAAGAATACATTATTTTTTTTCTTTGCTAATTTCGGCAAATCGAAGCAAAAGTCAAGTTTGTCAAGAGTTTCAGGAATAATGGGCATTCCTCCTTTTCACATATTTTTTACTTTGATACGTTTCAGTGACGTTTTTTATTTCTCTCTCTCTCTCTCTCTCTCTCTAAGAAGGTGTCTTCTGGGTTGCATTATGATTTATAATATTCTCTAGACGCTATTAACCAATCCCTTGCAGTATACTGAACTGAGACATTTCGGCAATTGCTGCAGGCTGTTAGTTTTCAATGACCCGTCTCACCTTGCCCTGGTCTGCTAAGAATTGTTTCAAGTTGTTCTGATACTAATGCCTGAGTCACACATTGGCGGTTCAACACAGCACACGTCGTAATGGCCGAAAATTTGTTAATTACGACGCCATTACGATCTAATAACGACCAAGTCACCATCAATCGGCATGAATCGTAAAAGCGTCGCCGAGTTTGACGACGTCCGCCAAGTGATGGTGGATGTGCAAGGCTGCCCAGCACCTACGCAGGTGAGCAACGACAACTGTCAAAAGTCGCCATGTCATGCAGCAGGACACAGTAGTGTCGTAATGGCGTCTCGACTGACGCAATGGGGTCGCCATTTGATTACGCAAGATGTAACTAACAATGTCGACATTCAGCATCCAGTGTGATGTATGCCATGTACTTGGCAACCCCACAGCATGCGCAGTGGGGATGCACAGTAGTCAGACTGTGCCACGTGCCCTGGTAGCCATAAAAGGCAGCTCTCAGTCTCAGGTCAATAGTCTCTCACCTGTAACCTGTACGTGACCTCTGCTGCTAACCTCACTGTGCCCTTTGTTGGATCATCACAATGATTCAAAACACTGTCAAAGTTGTTAGGAAGAAGGTTGTGCCATACAAGGACATCTCCCCTAGTACTTTCTGCAGCAGCCATCCAATGCCATGATTCTTTGTCATCTTCTGCTGCTTCTACTAATGACCCCCGACTGCAGGCCCTCCAGAAAGCCGCTGAAAAATCGTCTCCATCGACGTCATTGGCCCCAACTGACCTCGAGGATGAACCCTTTGACCATGGAACTTGGGGATGAGGCCAAGGTCCAGTCCGATATGTAAGTCCTTGGCAACAATGAGGAATCGACGACGGATGCAGAGGGGGTCGGCGAGGGATCTGGTCAGCAACTTCGGAAGAAAAATCCTTGTGTGTTCGTATCAGACGACCAGGAGAGTATGTTGGGGGAATGGCTGCATTCAAGGAGGTGGTGAAAAAGACGCTACTCCTGGCAGAAAAGGCCAAGTCACTTAACCCGCCTTTGACAGGAACCCAGCTGAGCACGTGGTCAAAGTCGATCAGAACCAGGTATGGGCAGTTTACCAGGACCATGAGCAGCTGGGCAGCAGTGAGAGACCCAACGGGCAGGGAAAGGTGGATCCTGACGACGTTTAGCTTCTTTGGGAAACTCAACGTCCATCAGAAGAAGACGAAGACCGTTGGACTGAAAGAGGTAATTGTTCTGCCCTGTATTGGTTTCAAATGTTGTTTTTTTTCCTGATCATTAAATATCATAATATAGAAGTTTTTATGTTTCATATATGCTGTTTCCAAAATTATTCATACATTTCCCTTTTTCTTTCCCTACAGTCCGCTGCTGCTGCTGCTGCTGCCCTTCCTGATGCTCCTGACGAAGTTCATGCTGCTGATGGGGATGATGATGATGTGAGCATCATCCCCGCCATTGAGGAAAGGAAGCCTAAAAGAAAGAAGTTTGACCTCGAACGTCAGCAGACTGAAGACTCCATCATTGAGAAGGTTAACATTTCATTATTTTCAATCTTGAAAAATAAAACAAACATGTTGATTAACATTTAGAAAATATTTGATTTTCATAACATTAACTATATACAGTAGATATTTTTTATTGCCTGATTTTTTCCTGGTTTTAATTTTTTCAATGAAATATATATTAATCTTGTGCATTGACTAATATTTATTTTTATATTTTTTAGGTGACTAAAACTGCCGAAGCAGCCAAGAAGGCACTTATGGATCGGATACAGCCAAAACCCAAAGAGGCCTACTGGAGTCTCCACCTGAAGAGGGTTGCAAAGGATTATGCGGAGATTGGCCTGTTCTTCTATACGTACCTACAAACGGAGATCAGGTCTCTTGTGCAGAGACTAAAAGCGACCTTTTCCCAAGCACCAGATATTCATTTGGGAAATAGACCAAGATATGTCGTCAGCCACATCTTTCGTGCCTCAGCCTGCGCCTTCAACATCCTTCGCCCCTCAATCTCCTGCACAACCGGACCAACTTTACCAGCTGATGGCGCAGCAAATATCTGTGTTTCAGGGTCAACGGATGTCTCCTTGGTCAGGCAGTGTCTATGGTGGGGTGTCGTCTACACCCATAAATGTCATGACACCGCCGTCGCCTCTGACACTGCCGAATCTGAGCCAAGTCGCGAGTGACAGTTTCCTAGAGAATATATTTCCCTTTACTGAAAGTCCCACTTCGACGATGCCTCCTACTTCAAGTGTCACTACGACGACGGGTCCTAGTACTCCTCAACCTTAAAGCGCATTTTGGTTCCCTTTTTTTCATTTTTGTTATTGTTCATACAATAATAAAATTATAAAAGTTCTTCTTGTAACTGTTCTCAAATAATGCTACTGTAATTTCTTTTTTGTACTTTTCTATATGATATTGTAAATTCTTCTGCTACTATAAATTGTATATATGTATATTTTTATAACATAATAAATTGTGTGAAATGTTTATATTGTGTATGTACTAAATTTTCCTAAAATCAATAATAACTTATTTCTATAAAAAAATACCGGATCTTGAAACGTTGAACACAGTAATTTTTGTGTAACAGTTTCCTTAAATACAAATCATCTCCAATATTTTCACGGTTATTAAACTTCAGATGAATGAAGGTTGGAAAGTAAGATCAGATAAAGAAAAAAGGAAACTTAAAACTTTTAACAAATAATATGCAAATGAATTATTTTAAACTGGATATGAATGAAGGTATGATATATTTTCATAAGTTCAGACAAAGAAAAAAAATATAAAACTTGTAAAAAGCAATGTGCAAATAAAAATTATCAGTATTTTATAAATATTTTCATAATTTCAGATAAAGGTAAATAACACATGAAAACTAGTAATAAATAAAATCTGTGTTAAATATCCTCAGTATTGATGATTGGTATACTGTGATGAGAGAAATTTTCTCATCCCAGCTGGCAAGATTATACCTCTATTCAAGGTCTGGGGAGAGCCACTCAATCAAAAGAAGATTAAAACTTATTCTAAGAGAGAGAGAGAGAGAGAGAGAGAGAGGTCAAGGGCCGAATTAATTACCCACAGCTGCCTTTATTTTCTATTTTGATTAAAATATATTTCGGATTAAACTTATCCCAAGAGGCTGAGAGAGAGAGAGAAAGGTCAAGGGCTGAATTAATTACCCGCAGCTGCCTTTTTTCTATTTTGATTAAAATTTATTTTGGATTCAAGATTTTCAGTATTCTTGATATACTCTAAGAACTTCCGATATAAATAAATTACACAGGGTACAACATAAAAGAAAATATATTTTGTAATGTAAATCTTTTTGAATTTTAACTTTTATTCAGGAATTTTACATAGTTTTAAAACATGATTTTCTTTTATACAAATAAGTCAGTGAGATGATTGTAATCAAATACAACTTATTAGAAAGTTCTGAAGTATAAGAAGTAAAAAGGTATTTTATATTTTGAGTAAAATATATATTGCATTCAAGGTTTTCAGTACTCTTGATATACTTTGAGAATTTCACATATAGATAAATATGACACTGAATACAACATAAAATAAAATGCATTTGATAATATAAATATATATATATATTTTTTTTTTTATTTTAACTTTTATTTAGGAAAATTATAAAGTTTTCAACATGATTTTCTGAAGAATGAAAAGGCATTTTCTATTGTTTTCTTATATCATTGATTTTTGCAGGGGAGTTTACATAATCGCGCAGGTGGTCACTTTGAGCCTTGCCAGTCATGGTTGCTGTCTGCCGGTTTTGGGGCAGTCAGATTTGCTAAACTTTGTTCAGACCTCCAGCTACCTGGCAGGGCCTCATGTGTTACCAAGCCCTTTTGATCACCCTCATGAGGATTTCTTGTCAAAATTAAGTTGTGCAACACACAAGCAGCCAACACCACAGACTCAATGCGATCATGACGACGTTGTATGCGGATGTGAAACACTGAATCTGTGGGAGACAAATGGAAAAAATTGATTTAGTTATTAGATGGTATACAAAGGGTATTTCCTATTAAATACATATTTCTTAAAAAATTATGCATCATAGACATCCTCAATGTACTAGAGAACCTTAGCTCAGCATCTTTTACTAACTAATTCCTCCTCATCAACCTTATCTGAAAAAAGCATAAAAACAGGCAAAGGGATCCGCGTTTACGGCATAAATGCTTATTCATTCTAACCAACAAAATTTCACCACGTTTTAATTCTCATGGCAAAAGGGGATTAAAAATTAATTTCGTTCTTAAAACTGTACCACTGGGAACCCTTACTTAATCCACCAAATTGGCTCTCTCTGCATCTCAATGTTTCCTGTTTACTTTAATAACTTTGTCAGAAGTGACTATGTTTACTGAATTTTGATTGTATCACTTGCAAACTAAATCACTCAAAAGTAAGAAAGAATCAGATTATACCAACGAACCTGACCTTCCACGCATTAAAATTTTGGATGTCCTATACTGGCCCTTTTCTGGTCTGTTCTCGTACTTTTGAACACATCTGACGAGGGTTGCTTGAAATGGAAAGGAGACCGCAACGAGAAATATCTCTACTCTTCAAAATTCTCTCTGCAATTACAGGAGGAACATCAACATCTTTATCATTTCTAATATAGGGGACCCAGATCCCAGGTGTAATTCGGGTTCTTCAACTAATCTCTTCACTGTTTTAAAAATAAGGGACCCAGATCCCAAGTGTGATTCGGGTTATTAAACTACCCGAATTACATTGGGGATCTGGGTCCCTTATTTTTGAAACAGCGAAAAGATTAGTTGAAGAACCCGAATTACACCTGGGATCTGGGTCCCTTATATTTCCAAGAACAACTCACCATGAACCAGGAACTGGAAATTCCACTCCTAAGATTTGGTTAAAAAAATAAAAAGATTCAGTGCCATAACCGGTCTTCGAAGCGAAGAGAATTTCATTCTGAAAGAAGAAACAATGTCAACATTCCAATACCACTAACCTATAAACGTAAATTATCTTATATTCTTTTTTAGAAGCATAATCATGAGTGTAAACGGGAAAACAGAAACGTGAATGTAAACGGAAATGTTAATTTAAATAGTTTTTAAATCCCCTTTTGTATATTGCTCATTTAGTAGTTAGAGGCTGCAAGTTTATGATAATGACTAGACATACCCTCGAAGTAAATATTTCATACAAGTTTATTAAAATTTAAAGACTAATTGAAGGAATGACTTTCATTTCTAAAAACTACATAAACTCTTCATTTCTCTCTATTAAGCAACTATAGTGTTTTCTTCATAAATAGGGGCACAATTATCCCTAGTTGACACCTGTCTGACTCACGGGGGGAAGAAGCCCCTCGATAACAAGACCACATGTCAAAAACTACAGCCCTAGATCAAATTTCACAATTTTAACACTTGTAAATGAAAAACTAATTATTCAGCCACTGCACAGCACCCTGATGTTATTATTATATATGCCTAGTTCACATAAATATTTTATCAAAATTTCAGCTGAAAATCCGTTCTTATATATAAGAAAGAGAAACCGCAGATTACATGTACACTGAAACCTGAGGAATGCAAGAGGAGAAAGAAAACCATTTAGAACTGATGTCAGCCACTAACAATCAGAGACGTAACATTAAAATGAGGAGAATTTCCGAAGCTATAAAATAAAGCCATTAATCTTCCCGTAACATTTCACCAACACAGAAATAAAGAGGCACTGTACCAGAACATGATCAAATCACACCAGTTTACTCGAGACAAAATACAGGAAGTTATAGTCCACATAGAAGGTCAACTAGATGGCCACTGGGAGCCAATCGTTACGTTGATATCAAAATGTTACAGCAATACTAAAAAACAAATCCATCTGACAGTTTATACCGTAGTAGACGGTAGACTTTTCTGCAGTTTTCTCACAATGTGAAACATTTCCTCTCAGCAGTTTCACAAAGCACACTTGATGCCTTACTACATTTCCAAATAGTTTTGGAATAGGTTCTGAGTTTAGGGATATTCAGCAGTACATTATAAACACATTAAAACAAAAATTTGATTATCAAGCCATTTGTGACAGCATCTAGTATTGCAGGTTGGAAACTGAATATAGCCAATAAAAAGCTATAGGATATACTCACATTATCTTCAGTATAGTCGCATTTTAACTGGACTTGACAAGTTATTTGTAATTTGACTTAGTTTTGAAACATGTCCGAGTCTAGACCTGTTTTATAATCTGAAGCTAAATGGAAAGGACCAGGTTATCTAATCTCTCTCTCTCTCTCTCTCTCTCTCTCTCTCTCTCTCTCTCTCTCTCTCTCTCTCTGTCAGGCGTCATTATGAAGAAAATGTATTCCTAAAGTTATTTAATACCAGTTTTCACAAATAACCGGAAGGCTCAACAGTTCATAAAATACGGAGATCAACTGTCGAATGCCCTGCCTTATTAAGCGTAAAACCTCAAGTGCCTTCCCGTATCATAGCAGTTAGTTCAAGCTTGAAATTCCCTTCAAATATGTCTCCTTTATCATCATCAATATGAACAAACATTCATATAAAAGCCATCCACTTTCAAAGCAAGCTGTCAAACAATCAAATACTCACACGAGAGGTAGTCAGCCCCTTCATTTCTGCAAAGATAACTTTAGCTTATTTAAAACTGGACCACAAATTGCCAATATATCAAATTAAACATTTCGCGAATGTGTTCAAGACATCGTTTATGCTCACGCAATAGTGATTTCAACGTCTTGTTAGAAATAATCCACGAGGTTTACTTCAAATAAATTTTATTACTGCAAGAGAGAGAGAGAGAGAGAGAGAGAGAGAGAGAGAGAAAATTTCTTTAGAGAGTCTATCACTTTAAAAGCTTTTAGGAAAATCTCTTTGTCCGAAGGAGCAAGAACCAATGCTGGCACAAAGCCCTATAAATCTTGTTACAAGAATAACCTTTCAGTCTTAACCTCCTACATGTGGCTTTAGACCAAAGCTAAGAAAAAATTAAGACACGTTACTGCGTATGAAAAAAGAGACCTAAAGAAGACACCAAAACGACCTGTTTTAACAAAATTTCCATCTCTAAAGAAAAACCTTCCAAGGGGTTTTGAGATGGACAGGGCGTGTAGCACATCTAGAGAAGGTCAGACTACCACAGATGATCGATATGGAGGGTAAAAAGCCAAGGAAAGAATGCTCATTGTGTTTGCAGACACTGAGGGAGGCTTTCATGAAAAAAGCCGATGCCTGAATTGATGTTATTGCACAGAACAGACCAACGTGAAGAGTTCTCCTGTCAGTGGCACATCGAAGCCGAAGGCCCATTGAGTTATCTTGCAAGAGACGTTTGAAAGTGTTTAAAAGTTGCTTCCAAGGGCCCTAAACAAACATTTGGATCTCAATGAAATTTTATGTCTGGCAACCATCCACGTGTGTTAAGATGAACCTGACCGAAGTCACTGGTACACACACACACACACACACACACACACACACACACACAAATACAAAAATAATGACTCACCAACAAACAGAGCTGAAAACAACCATGAAGAATGATGAAAAAACTGAAGAATGAATACATAAGTTCAGTTAACTAAAATCCTACGGAAATATTCAGTTCTCCCAAAATCGGCATGAAGCATGATTACCTTATGTGATTTATAAAATCAAAGTGAATCTTCACAGAGAGAGAGAGAGAGAGAGAGAGAGAAGTCCACGATTTGTGGACTACAGAAACCTGAAATCACTGACGCTGAAAATGCATTTAAAAATTCAATACAAAGTCATGAATAGCCGACTTGAATAAGCATTAATAAACTCTAAATATTTCAGTGTAGACTTGCAATAAACCTTATCTGTCTTGTGAAAACAGCACTTTGTGAAATCTATATCGATATGTACAGAGGAGGCAACACATGCTCCAGTTACATTGAAGGACACAAAATCCTTTGATATGTTCCAAAGCCAGGTTTCCACATGCTTGAGCCACCACCAGGAGGCGCTATTGATATTTCAACTGACAGAAAATTGTTTTAGTATAGACGCTCAATTCACGCCTCCCAGAGAACCACCACTACTGACTGGATAATCTTCTTAAACTAATGTGTCAGAATTTGTGCTACTGGAGACTACACTTATAAAATGTCAAAAAATATTACAAGCCAGGAATAAAAATGTTTTCTGACAGAGCTAACGGTTTGCAACACTCACCCAAAATGCGGTTCTCGCTGCTCTGCAGAAATCCGACACGTACTTGTGACAAGTCTTGAAATATCTTCAGGGAGAGCGTGTTGGGGATTCTAACGAACCTGCAAATGAGAAGAATACTTTTATAGGAAGAACAATATATATAACTGGTAACATTCTGAAAATTTGCATCTGTAAATATTAGTTTTTTTATTTATATCTATAAGAAATCTCAAAATGTCAGAATATTCTAACGAGGCATATGTATTAATTCAACATAACAGAAGTATTACCGGTTGTTATTCAAGAAATTCAAATAATTCTTTATTAAATAAAAAGCAATCAATATGAAACGAACATAAAAAATACTTGATAGGCCTACTCTTTCTTTTCCTAAGTTTACACCATCCTCCACCCAGAGAGAGAGAGAGAGAGAGAATGATTTTAGTCATTATGGAGTTGTGATTACGTCGAGGCCCTATCATCGTTAAATACATAAAATGATGAAATAAATTTTTACAAAGTAGCCTACTGATCACCCAGCGACTGAGAGGATAATTCTCTGCTTCAGTCAACAGTGGCATATTGATTTTCTCAGGCAAGACGTCCAGTTATCTCTGTCAGAAAATAGACACTTGAAAAGAATAAAGCCCTACTCCTAAATGAATGAAAGGAAGGCCTAGAGACATAAAAAGCCTCACTAAACAAGCTTTAAATTCCTTTCGAAACAGTTGGCTAGAAATGAATCTTAAAAAAGATGTATAAACTAAAAAGGTTAACTTTCAATAAAAGTGAAACAAAAGGTTTGACTGTATGAGCTACATAACCCTATTAAAATCAAACAACTATAAGATTTAGACCCATACTGATCATAATCTTAATAGTAGTAACCGGTTATCGATACTAATTACGCAAAAGTTGCAGATTCACGTTAAACAGCACCTTTCAAAAAGGCTGAGAGAGAGAGAGAGAGAGAGAGAGAGAGAGAGAGAGAGAGAGAGAGAGAGAGAGAGAGAGAGAGAGAGAGAGAGTTAAAACGAACGAACACTCAGGAATCACATTATCTCATTAAACGGCGGAAAAATTGGGATTAGTTAATCAATAATATGCTGTTTATCTGTAATCCATTGTCAAAATACGCCTGCCCACGACAAGTTTACGAGCTACATTAATTCTGCCATAGTTGGCATTAGGTCTAGGGTCCACATCACTGACATCCAACAGATTTATGATTTTATGAAATTTAAGGTGTCTAGCCAAGCTATGGGAGCATCCAACAAGTTTGCCCTGTACTCGCAGTTATATCAATGTGTTATGCATGCACAGAATGCATAGTCTGTGCACAGTATACCAGGTACACTAATGGGTCTACACCTATTGATGTATAACCTGTGCAGAGCCAAAAATAGAACTGCCACGCTCATACCTACTGTATGTATTCCGCTGATGCATGATAAACCGTACGTCTGAAATGGCATTTGATGATTTTCTCATTTACAGTAATTTTTTTTTTCCAGCGGATGAACAGTACTGCAGACGACGTCGATATATATAAAACGCTGTTGTACCCATTCTGTTGATTTCACTCTACATACGAAGGCCTCACAGTTAGTGTCCTTGATTGCTGCATTGGTGCCATTTCTTCTGGGACATGGACGGTGCAGCCAAGAACGTTCTGATTGTTCAACGACCGATGACGTCACAGCCTACAAGTAAGAATAATTACTACAACAGATGAAACAAAATTTTTGTAAAAACTAAAACAAATAAACCATAACTGTACAGGGTGTTTCGAAATTAGAGCGCCCCCCCAGCCTCTACAGCATAAACTAAAATTGATATGGACAAAAACAAAAGTAATTCAGAACAGGTATTTATTTAAGTTTCTCTCTGAGTATTTAATATTTCGTGTGGCCTCCATCTGCCTGTACCACAGCCTGCATTCTTGAGGGGTAGGGTTTCAGCAAATCGCAAAAAAGCTGAGACTCAGACTCCATTTCACTGAGCACTTCAGTCACCTCTCTTCGCAGGTCATTGAGGCTTGGTATACCATCATAGTTCACTGTGCGCGCTTCAACACGATCCTTTAAGATACTACCAATGTTTTCACACACATTAGGGTCAGGGGAGCTACCTGGAAATTCACTTGACAAGAAGAAATTGATACTACTGTTTCGAAGCAGCTCTTGTGTCTGAAGAGCCTTGAAACATGGTGCCTCATCATGCAAAAATATGACTTCTTCAACAGATATCACATTTTCAGGATCTTTGAGGAAAGGAAATACTCCACCAGTAAGCACAGTTTCTCTGAAGTATTCGCCATTCCATGACTGTCCTTTTCTTTGATGATCCACATTAACCGTTTGGCTGTGAAACAGAGAAAAATTCCCAAACATTCAGGAAATTTCACAACTTGGCAATAGCTCACATCATCGCTGATATCATCCAACTTTACAGCCCAAATGATGTCATTTTTATGATTTGGCTTCCTGACTGTGTAAATGAAGAATTCATCTGATGCGGCAACATGGAGAAAGTCAGCTTCATCCCAATCTTTAAGAAATGAACCACACAACCATGCACGGTCTTCTCTCTGTTGCTGAGTGATGTTGGGTTTTCTGATAACATGAAATGGCTTGATATCAGATTTTTTTTAACTCACGGTATACAGCACTATAACTTCTCTTCTTTCCCCTTTTTGTTTCTAGTTCAAGCACCAATTTACATAAAGACTTTCTTGGTCTACCTACTGCCTCAGCTATGATGTCTTTTGACTCCTGAGAAAGGACTTCGGGCCTTCCAAGATTCTCACTCTTTTCGTGATGATAGTCTTATGGATTTTTGTTCCAGTTTCTTTTAACAAAGGATTCATCTCTTTTAATGTATTTAGTTATCCAGGAACGTGAAATGAAGGATGCGCCAGCATCCCTAGCCTCTATGAAGGTTATAGCCTGGATTCGGTCAATCCATCTGATTTCCTCCGAGTCGTTAGCAATGGCTGTATCTAACTCCATCACTCAGTCTGAATATATGCAGAAAACTTCATAACTTTCCATTTGTTCTGTGGAGGGGGGACTCTAATTTCGAAACACCCGGTATTATAAATTGCTTCACTGTTTAGAAAATAGTATTGATTGTGTGACTTGGCTTAATGCATTTAGGTTTAGCTCCTGAGGGAATGAGCATTCCAGTTGATGATGGCTGGCAATACACACACAATCTCTCTCTCTCTCTCTCTCTCTCTCTCTCTCTCTCTCTCTCTCTCTCTCTCTCTCTCTCTCTCTCGTGTAGACCATACAGTTTTACTTTCATCGTAACACTCGCTACAAACGGAAAGGTGGAAACTGAATCGGTAATCTTCAGAGTCCTAATCAACTGTTTCTTTGCCTCATGACCATTTTGGCTTAAATTTGTTGTACACAAAATGTCTGATCTGACAGCAATATTGATATTTCGAATATCATAATTAAGGGTATAACTATGCCCAAAGGAGATAGTCATCATTCCATTTACTGAACAATCATTTTATTCTGAAAGACTAGCTTGCGATCTAAAGCAGATTTCCTTTGCTACCGAAACCATGATTTATAAATAAAAATCTCCAAAAGGTATCTTAGGACAAATTTGCGCCAATTACGGCTTGATCGCTGAAACTACGAAATATAAAACAAATTAGCTTGTGAAATAACACCTCGGGTGGCTTGGTCAGATATCTGACAAATACAATTTAACTAAAAGGGAAAAGGCCAATAAATTTTAATAAAATACTTAAGGCAATATTAACTAAAAGGTGTTATGTCATACTGTATAATACAATAATAGTCTAAGAATAATCATTACTTTAACAAGAGCCTTATTTAAGGACATATTACAACATTCTGACCATCTTAAAACGCTGCAAAACTTTTTATCATATAAAACACAGCTTGGGGTTTCTCTTTCTGAAAAAAAAAGACATGGTATTAAGGGCTTCAATCAGACAATTTCAAAGTCAAAACAGTTCAAAATCCTATAAAAATATTTGCAAATTTGCTGAAATTTTCCCAAATTAACAGTACGGTCGATTTGGTAAGAAAAATGAGAATTAAAAGTTGCAAAGTCAAAGAGAGCTGAAAATAAAGGAAAATTAAGCAATTGTGCAGCCTCAGTTAATTAAGCACAAAAGTTTAAAATGGTTTCAATCTGTTTAATATAATACAGATTTTAATGCTGCATTCAAGAAAATTAATTTCTATTCACATTGAACAAAAATTGCATCGACCTAAAATAAAACCTGTTTTGTTAGACGGTATTTTGGAGCACCCATCTGTCGGTCTGTCTGACAACATAACAGGTAAGACTCCCTACCCATACCTCCTGTCTAAGGCGTTACCAAAGTTCCTTCACGTGTCATTTTACGGGTAATACTCAAGTAACACTTGAAAAGAGCCCCAGACCCATCATCTAAGTAAAACCAGGTAAAAACGGAATATTACAACTGCTAGTCCAAAGAGAGAGAGAGAGAGAGAGAGAGAGAGAGAGAGAGAGAGAGAGAGAGAGAGAGAGAGAGAGAGAGAGAGAATTTATTTCGTAAAAGTGCGTTCTGTATCTCCTACGAGATATTCAGAGTTCACGCCCAACTCGTGTGCCAGCTAACCGGTGGGCGTGGGTCAGCTCTGAGCTGTCAAACTGTTTCAAAAGGTCGTAAACAAACGCAAGTTTCCATGTTGACTACAACTGTCTCTCTGAATATCAGTGTTTGTCTCGATAGGTATAATAACCCTATGAACGACAAATAACCGTACGGGATACTCACAAATAAAGGCATGATTGTGCCTTTACAGCTATTTACACGTTTCTGTGAAATAACACGTGCCTATGACCAGATATTAGAGCCCACAATATTTCACTGACCCTGCCCACACAAATTCAGTGACCCTACTCGTGAAATTCAGTGACCCTATGCACACGAGGGTCAATGACTTTAAGATCTTGTCACCCACGCCTATTTAAATCAATATTAAACCTTTCGAAGCCTTATTGGATACAAGGACATAATGCAAACCCCCTCGTTTTCAAGATTTATTGCCATTTGGAACTTCATACTGATAAGATGGCATCCTAGTAAATGGGTTCGCTTGAAAACGCTTCCACCGACACGGTCAAACATATTTCAGCCTTCAATAAATCAATTCTTGTCTCCGTTGGTCTCTAAAGCAAAAAATAGCACTGGCTATTACCTATTATCACTCAAGATAAATAATACACAATACGGCCAATAACTTACTTAATTTTCTATTTCAAAATCACGCGAAGAAATTCTTAGTGTTCACACGGCCACTTCCTCTCACAAAATGCTGCAAATTGGCCAAAATTTTGTCTTGGGCAATCAGAGGCCTGGACTTAAAACATGGTTGGCTGGGGTTTTAGTGTTTTGCTTGACATTTGTAATCAGTTCTCCCGTTACCTTTGATAATGCACATAAAATAACTTACACACTTTAATTAATAGAAATGAGTATATTTAACGGGAGAATGAGTAAAAAAAAAAAAAAACAGAAAACAGAAATAACAGAAACCATAAGAGCAACCAAGGTGGTCCAGTCAAGACCTAACACTGCATCTTGGATACAGTTACCTGATGTAATAATATGCTGAAATTTACGACCTGTTTACCAGGATACATCATTTAAGATTTACTCAGGTACATAGTGTAATTCTGACATTCATATTTCAAGTTTTTTTCTGAATCCCCTGTATAGTTAACTATTATTATTATTATTATTATTATTATTATTATTATTATTATTATTATTATTATTATTATTATTATTATTATTATTATTCCAAGTTTGCAAACATTACAATATATCAAGCCATAATGGCAACTGGCTGGATTGGCAAATTTCAAAAGAATGAAATAAAACCTTTGTTAAATAAAAGCCGGGTAGAGGAGGGGGCGGGGAGACAGGAGAAAACTGGCAATAAATACGGAATGAATGAAGAGCGGATATTCAAAAAGATAAAATAAAATCCAATGCAAAATGGGGCAAGATTTTGCAGCATCTAAAAAGCTTTAAAAACTTGTGAAACGGAGCATTTCATTCTCCAAAGGTAAATTTCAAACCCTAGAGCACCGTTATGCTCGCATACAGTAACACGACCTCTGTCATTGTAGTTGCCGATTCTAAGACAGAGGGCTGCCTAACAAATTAATTAGCCAGCTTTACGACGTCACGAGGCCAGTCGGTGCAACCACTGATATTAGAAATGAAGTAGATAACACCCTCAATGTTTTGAAGCCAACGATTTGACTAACTAACTAATAATATATATATATATATATATATATATATATATATATATATATATATATATATATATATATATATATATATATAATATATATATATATATATAATATATATATATATATGGATATTAATATACCTTGTACAAATGATTATAAAAGATATTCCTGTATTTTTTATTATATAGATATATAACTCGTGAATGAGGTGAAAAACCTTTATTTTAGGTTTGTTTTCCTATAATGTATTCTTATATATATCTTGCCATATGGTAATATATCATATGTTCTATTATTATATTTATAAAAACTAACTAAAAATATATATCTTTATAGTATATAGCATAAAATAATACATATAAATATATATATATATATATATATATATATATACATATATATATATATATATATATATATATATATATATATATATATATATATATATATATATATATATATATATATATATATATATATATATATATATATATATATATATATATATATATATATATATTGGGACGTATTAATACACCTTTGTAAAAATTTTTACGTAATCCTTCCTGTATTTTCCTTGCAAAGAATCGAACTCATGAACCAGTTTTCCACAGCCCGCCTAAGAAGTTTTTCCTTTCAGAATATGGACAGTCCAAAAAATAAAGTTTTTGAATTTATATACATATTAAAAACCTCTTCAGATGCAGTTTAACTTATTTTTATATACATTACAATCTTATCTGAAAATCGAATCATTATTGTTGTATTGTAATTTGCTAAATATTCACACACCTATATTCATATATATCAATTTCAATTTAATCTAAAACATTTCCCCTTGTTTCAAACAAAATTCTAGAAATAAACATGTGGTAAATGCTTTCCGATAATGGAACTTGGAGATGAGATCGGAAATATGATAATAAAATGTGATCACTGAATAAGGTGAGACTAATTATTCCAATACTAATATCAGCTCACATTACTGGAACCAGACATTCCCGTTTGTACTCGCTAAAGTCCATTTTGGCCCTCAATATCATACCGCGTGGTTGATTAAATAAGAAACTCTCTCTCTCTCTCTCTCTCTCTCTCTCTCTCTCTCTCTCTCTCTCTCTTCTTTTATTGTTCAGATTTTACTAACGCTTGTACTGCAGCCTGTACAACAGATGCACAAACACGCACAAACGGTATTTTTGCTGCAGTATTTGAAAATAAAGTTTACAGTCAACGTGAACACATATGTTAAGTGGGGATCTACTATCAATGCATGTTATTCAGCCCAAAAAGCAATCGATAAATAACAAAAAAAGTAGAGGCGGAAAAGCAATTATGCCTAAATCCCGAAAGAAGTATTAGACTCACCACCCTGGACGGAAGCAGAAGCTGGGAGAGAATTCAAAAGCGTGGCGGTTGAAGGATGAAAGTAGTCTTCCAGCCAGTTAATCCTGACGTTGTGAATAACTTCTATTACCACTGATATGTAGTCGGAGAAACTCGTCTTTTTTTTCTAAATATAATCCAGTGGCTTCGTGAAGGCAAAGAATATTACTAACTTCTCATTATGATACACGTGGAGTATTATTACATTGTGAGAGATTATACATAATGAACTAAAATGCAGCTATATCATTATAATTATTATCACTCATCATACTAATCGTAGTAGTAATAACAATATTCATAATAATAATATTTATAATCTGCACACAAGACTAGGGAACACGTAAAAAAAAAAAAAAACTCTGAAATTCACCAGAAATATCTCAGTAAGTTCCTTTTCTGAAGCAGTTTAAAACTAAGAAAACATCGACTCTGTTTAGATTCTTAAGGTCAATCAGTAGTCAGCATTGCTCATTCTTTCAAGTGGAACTCGACCTCTTCTCGAGAAGGATTCCAATTTAGGCTGAGACAAGA
>NC_089770.1:30669428-30709428 GCF_040412425.1 Macrobrachium rosenbergii | reverse complement strand
TATATATATATATATATATATATATATATATATATATATATATATATATATATATATATATATATATATATATATATATATATATATATTCTTAGTGGGTAATTCAGAGGATGAGTTTAATTATTAATCATTGTAATTTATACAGTCTTGCTTTACCTAAAACCTATATAATCCCATTAATTAAGGCTAAAAGTTAAAAAACAGATAATTAACTTAATTACATGCGGTCACCAGTTGGAACTAGGTTACTGAAAATTTTGGTTTATTTTGAAACAAGTGATTTAAATGAACCACGTTGATCAGCCATCTCCCAACCAAGAAAATTAATTAAAGTGAGAAAATCTACATGAACCAATAACAGCTCCCCAAGTCGTCCCCTTTCAGACACAGTAATATTTCCCCCGCTTTAGGGTATAATGCAACAGCGGAGTCGCTCTAGTAACGCTCTTATAAGCGTTTCTCTAGTATATTAAGACTATTCCTCCTCCCAAACATAGATATGACCAGGTTCCAAGGCATGCCCGACTTTTTCTTACCGGATCCTCTCGCTTATCCTTAATTACTGCAAGTGGTGTATCTTAAATCGAGAATATTATGTTAACACCAGGAGGATACTTTATGCAATCTCACTAGGCAACACTAATTGTACTTTATATAAACGACTTTATAAAGGGGATATGGTTTCACTAGGATTCTGTAGTCAGTGACTGAAAAGAGAGAAACTGAAACCAGAAAGACAGTGGGAGAGATAACAGAAGAACGGCGGGTAATTGCCATCCTCAAACTTACCTTAATGTAGATTACTTGCATGCACTTGCATCTGACACCTGGGGTCTGTTGAATCGATTCTCGTCGGGTCCAATAAGTTATAAAAAGACAAAAAGAAAGGAGCAAGAGCAATACCGCTTGTGCGCTCTCTGCTCATGACCGCTGGACTCTCTCTGACCTGGGGTCGAAAGCGTGGGTCGTTGTTTGTAAACAACTCCCGCCCTTTATAGTGGGTGGGCAGCCTGAAAGACAACAACAACCCGCCAATACGAAGTTTTAGGCAAAAAGGAGCATAAGGGGTACCCTAAGTAAAGCTGGCTGTAGTGAAACCTTCTCTGTGAGATAGGTACCTAAACTAAACCTGTAACCTGCTAAGACGGTTGGTGTTTAAGCACAACAACCAGTCAGCTTCCCTCCCTGCTTTCCACAGAGGAAGCTTTTCCTTGGTGCTTTCTTATCTTTGTTTTTTTTTTTTTTTTAGGTTTTGATTGTATTTCTACAAAATCAAAAGAACAAGAGCATAATTTGTAGTAACAGCATAATATTTGTAGTAATATGTATATCTATATCTTATATATACACACACATATATATATATATATATATATATATACACACACACATATATATATATATATATATATATATATATATATATATATATATATATATATATATATATATATATATATATGTGTGTGTGTGTGTGTATGTATATGTGTGTGTATATATATATATATATATATATATATATATATATGTATATATGTATATATATATATATATATATATATATATATATATATATATATATATATATATATATATATATATATATATATATATATATATATATATATATATATATATATATATATATATATATAAATATATATATATATATATATATATATATATATATATATATATATGCATATATATATATATATATATATATATATATATATATATATATATATATATATATATATATATATATATATATATATATATATATATATATATATATATGTGTGTGTGTGTGTGTGTGTGTGTGTGTGTGTGTGTGTGTGAGTGTTGGTGTGTATAGTAAACTATAAAATTAGGGAATATGAGATTCGATGCATTTAGTTACACTAACCCAAACACTACCAAAAGGTCAGAATAAAACAAGGTTCACATTACGACAGAAAATAAACAAAACAGTAATGGAAGTCGACTGACTTCAGGAATACTTCGTCAGGCGCTGATTACATAGCATATATTGCAAAGCAAGACGGGGAACGCTTAGCATTTTGAGAAGACAAGCTGCACACGGTTGCTCCAGTAAACAAAGCCATTACTCCACTCACCTCTCGTTCACTAAGCTTTCGACGTCCTAAATTGATGTGATGGAGTTAATCAACTTCTCTAAAAAAAGAAAATCTTTATTATTATATATATATATATATATATATATATATATATATATATATATATATATATATATATATATATATATATATATATATATATGTGTGTTTGTGTGTGTGTGTATGTGTGTGTGTATTTATGTAATTATATATATATATATATATATATATATATATATATATATATATATATATATATATATATATATATATATATATATATATATATATATATATATATATATATATATATATATATATATATGCAACCTAGTATATATATATATGCACAACCTAGTTACATAATATGACCTACAGGTAGAGGTAATTCATGATGGATTAGTTCATTACTAAGATACTCTAAAATAGAATCTATAGGGACTTTAGTAAAAAGAGAACAAACATCAAAACTAACGAATCTATCAGTGGGCAAAAAGTGATTTTGTTTAATTTATCAACTAAATCTACACAATTATATATGTGAGAATCGGAGATAGTTCCAAGTAACGGAGACAAGAACTTGCAATATATTTCCGAAAGTTTATATGATATTGAGCCAACAGTACTGGTAATGGGTCATATAGGATTATTTTTTTTGTGTGTTTTTACTAATCCGTACAAGTAAGGTAACGAGGGAAATTTTACCGACAACTGACCTATTAGTTCTTTTTTTATTTTAAGGATTTTTTCACTGTGATGTTGAAACTTTTTTATGACTTGATCAAGAGGATTTTTTTAGTTTTTTTGTAAGTCGTATCATCATCCAGTAGGGCTTGCATACGTGATATGTAGTCAGCTTCATCTAAAATTACAATACTATTCGACTTATCAGCTTTTGTGATATGGGTTGTATTGTCTTTTTTAAGATCGGTCAAGCTTTTCTTTCAGCGAGCAGGGAAATTACTTTCATGCGCATCGTCAGTCCCCAGTATTTGGATCAAGAAATTGAATACATAAGAAAAATAGGGACAGATTTATGTTATCCTTCACATATACTAGGTATTTGTTATAAAAAAGCCCACAAAAAGTTTTATAGTGAAAGTAACATGGAGAAAGAAACCCCTAAGAACATTCTTAGCTTGCCTTATTTTAGTGGTTTTGAAAACATAAAATCATTGTTAAAACCTTCTAATGTCAACTTCGTTTTTTCCTATCATAACAGACTAAAAAGAATGTTAATAAAAAAATAGCCCTAAAGAAAACAACAACATAATATATAAAAATCCATGTTTGGACTACCCCTCTTTTTATACTGGCCAATCTAGCAAAGATTTAGATGTACATACTAAGCAACATAAGTATTCAGTTAAAAGTGGACAAGCATTCAATGCTATATTCATTGATTTAAGTGAAAACTCTAACAGGATAAATTGGACTGAAAGTTCAGTGATTGACAGATCGAAAGGTTTCTCTTCAAAAAATCTACTGGAGTCCGCTGTTATCCAGCTTACTTCCAGCTGTAATTTTAACCTTAGCCCTGGCATGTATTATTTGGACCCCTGTATTAGAAAAATGTTCAAGAATGACCTAAAAGATAAAATCACTGACTTAATTACAAATTAGTTACTTATATATATTTTCGATGTATCCGTATGTTTAATATAATTTTTCATTTGTAAAATTGTCCATCTTGCACAAATTGTTATTGTTTACAAAAAAGATAATTATTTTGTTGTACTAATATTTTTTGGGTGGTCAGGCACGCCCTTGTATAATCTTTTAATTGTCCTGTCCCTGCTTCTGAACGGTTGATCGTAATCATTTGAAAAACCTCTTAAATATTTAATCCTGTTTTGGCAGTTCTACTAATTCTTCAGATGTGTTGGATTCCAGGTACATATTTTTCGTTTATAATCCCCATCTGTCATTTATATGAGCTTTCTTTGCAACTTACTGTTATATTTCTTCAGTCTGCTAAGTAAAGGACGAAAGAATCGAAAGGCCTCGCAGCATTCCAGTGTTTCCCTTTCCTTCGTGGATTTTATCATTATATATATATATATATATATATATATATATATATATATATATATATATATATATATATATATGTGTGTGTGTGTGTGTGTGTGTGTGTGTGTGTGTGTGTGTGTGTGTGTGTGTCTGTCTGTGTGTCTGTGTTAAATTTTTATCACACCGTGGGTTATATATTAATCATGAAGCTACAAATATTGTTTAATATCGATTCACGCTGCCTCAGGAATATCTATTATTTTATAAGTGATAACTGGATCAGTACCGCCGGGTCCCGATCCCTCGACACGATACTTTCCAACAACTCCAGTCGACGGACGACGGTCAAAGCACTGAGCTCAGCACAACTTCAGTCGACTGTCAAACCACTGAGCTCAGTGGTTTGACTGCCGACTAGAGTTGTTGGAAAGTATCGTGTCGAGGGATCGGGACCGGCGGTACTGATCCATTTATCACTTTAAAAATTCCCCTTCGATGATGATTCCCCATCAGGAATATTCCCAAGGTAGCGTGAATTGGATATTACACAACATTTGCAGCTTCATGATTATATATATATATATATATATATATATATATATATATATATATATATATATATATATATATATATATATATAATATATATATATATATATATATATATATATATATATATATATATGCACACACACACACACTCACACACACACACACACACACACACACACACACACACACACACACATATATATATATATATATATATATATATATATATATATGTAAATATTGTACAAAAATAATAATTTTAAGTATCTTCCCGAATAAGGAAAGATTTTTCTTTTAAGTTAAACTTTTTTCCCCTTGGAAACTTTTGAGCTTCTCACAAGAAAACGCTCATCCAGATTCCTTGACAAGGACGCTGGAAGGGTAAATATTGGATTGTAGAAAACCTTCATCCAGATTCCTTGCCAGGGACGCTAAAAGGTAACTTCAAGATATGAAGTACCCTACTCTGGCAGTACAAGTACAAGTACAAGTACAAGCACAAGTACCAAGGCAAACAGTTGTTGGTATCACTTACCGGATAGCAGCAAATATAGCTGCTTTGTGCTCCCTGCCCCCCATCTCTGGAGCATTTCTGCTACAAGATAGTGCACGCGCCGACTGTGAACAAACTTTATGAACTCTCTTTAAACATATGTAATTAACTGTGGATGATTTGTTTGAGGTACTGCGTCAGAGATATAGAGCGTGAGTCCAGATCCCGCTAACTACCCGCCCTGATGAAGCTGGCAAGGCCTCAAAGTTATAGTGCTCCATCAACTTCTTCAGTTTCATGGATTAACTTTCGTAAAGTGCTTCGTCAGCCTCTGTTTGGGTGAGTAAAACAAAAGTTTCCAAGGTGCTGTTATACCAGTTGGGTAGTAGTCATTGCTTTTGCTTTTGGCCGATCATTGTCAAAAGGCCCCATGAAAAATCTTTCTTATTTAGCACTAGCTTTAAACTCAATTGAGTTAAAAGGTCGAAAGTGATTTTTTAATTTGCTTGAACTGTTTAATTGATCATGATTAACAATTTCTTAGAAGTAACTAACTTTTTCCTTTGATTATAGGTAACGTTACTTTTTCGCTGAATGTGAAGTGGGTCCTGGAAGAGACAGAAACGCATTTGTCGAGCTGACAAAAGTGCAGTGCCAATTTTAATAAAAAAATAATTAAATAATTATTGGTCTGTCTTTCTTTCCCATTCACCCTATTCCACACCTGTTTATATTTGTATTGTATAGTAACTTTGGTGGAATATTGTTTTATTCAGTGAATATATACATACATACATTCATACAGTGTATTTGAAGATGAAGCTACAAATGTCGTTTAATATCCAATTCACGCTACTCCGGGAATATCCCTGATGGCGAATTATTACCGAAGACGAATTTTTTAAAGTTATAAATGGATTGGTACCTCCGGGTCTCGACTCCTCGACACAGTACCTTCCAGCGACTCCATTCGACAGTCAAACCATTGAACCACCAAAAGAGGTCTAATTTAATGCCGAATCTGGTGTACTTATTTTTCTGTCGAAAGACGGGGAAATTGTACTTGGCTTTGGCATTAATCCACCTCCACCATGACAGCTCATTGGTATGTTTGGAACACACAGCTCTTATTATGAAATTTTTCATCACACTGATTTATATACAATCATGAAGCTACAAATGTCGTTTAATATTCCATGCATGCTACTCCGGGAATATCCCGGTGGGGAATTATTACTGAAGTTGAATTTTTTAAATGATAAATGGATCAGTACCACTGGCCTCGATTCCTAGACACAGTACCTTCCAATGACTCCATTCAACAGTTAAACCATTGAGCCACCAAGAGAGGTAAAGTTAATGCCAAACCTGTCTTACTTATTTTTCTGTCAAAAGCGGGGAAATTGTACTTGGCTTCAGCATTTACCCACTTCCACCATGATAGCTCATTGGTATGTTTCGAACGCACAGCTCTTATTATGAAATTTTTTTTATCACACGGTGATTTATATACAATCACAATGCTACAAGTGTCGTTTAATATCCAATTCACGCTACCCGGAATATTCCCAATGGGGAAATATCACAGAAGGGGAATTTTTTAAGCAATTAATGGATAGGTACAGCTGGGTCCCGATCCCTCGGCATAATACCTTCCAATGACTCCAATCGGTGGTCAAACCATTGAGCCATCAAGAGAGGTATAAGTTAATGCTGAATCTGCCGTACTTATTTCCCCGCTCTCGATGGGAAAATAAGTACGGCAGATTCAGCATTAATTTATACCTCTCTTGGTGGCTCAATGGCTTGACTATTGAATGGAGTCGTTAGAAGGTAGTGTGTCGAGGGATCGAGATCCATTTATCACTTAAAAAATTCCCCTTTGGTGATAATTCCCCATCAGAGATATTCCAGGAGTAGCGTGAATTGGTTATTAAAAAACATTTGTAGCTTCAAGATTGTATATAAATCACGGTGTGATAAAAAAATTTCATAATAAGAGTTGTGTGTTCGAAACATACCAACTAGCTATCATGGTGGAGGTGGGGTAATGCTGAAGCCAAGAACAATTTCCCCTCTTGACGGGAAAATAAGTACGGCAGATTCGGCATGAACTTATACCTCTCTTGGTGGCTCAATGGTTTGACCGTCGACTGGAGTCGTTGGAAGGTATTGCGTTGAGGGATCGAGGCCCATCGGTACCGATTTTTTATCACTTAAAAAATTTCCCTTCGGTGATAATTCCCCATCAGGGATATTCCCGAGTAGCATGAATTGGATAGTAAACGACATTTGTAGCTTCATGATTGTATATAAATCACGGTGTGATAAAAATTTTATATATATATATATATATATATATATATATATATATATATATATATATATATATATATATATATATATATATATATATATATATATATACATATATATATTTGTGTGTGTGTGTGTGTGTGTGTGTAATTTTACAATTATTTCAGAAACTGATATAATTTGTGAAACTAACATTATTTTAGACATACAGCTGAAATGAGATTTGATTGCTGATTCCTAGAATTCATAAATATACATGCGGTAATCAAATGGTATAAGCTTTGATATAAAGAGATAGCAATCTGTTTTACTGTTATATACAAAGTGAATTTGGAATCGAATTTCAGATGAAAATTACATTTGCGATTCCTCGAAATTTTTAAGTTGGTGCTTCGGTTTGGTTTGGAAAAAAGTGTGAGGAATATCAACATGACAGGTAACTGAATATCTGTAACAGTCCCTCCCCGCTTGCACACTTCAAACACTGAAAGCTTAACTTGCAATAAGCCACACCTGTCCTCTGCAAGAGTTACGTTAATCTAATAAACCCTGTAGATGGTCAATTGACGAAAACCCATTTCTGTGGCTGTTATTTTCCTCTACAGTAACGTCATCTCTATTCCGACGAGAGGCTGCAGTTTCCATTTAAGCTACTCGTTGTCTAAGGCCTTCTGAAACTTATGTAATTTAATGACTGAAATGTCGGTCTGACTCTGGAAAGGAAGGCGATAATGATTATAATGTTAAGAACCATGAGTATGCTCATTTCGAGGGCGACAAAGAGCTTTTGAATTCTGTGTGAAAGTTGCCACCAGAAGAGTGCTTATAAATCATCATCTTATATCTCTACAATGACCTACAGTAATAAAGTATATGATATCTAAAATGACTTACAGTAATAAAGAATAATCTTTTATTTCTACAATGACCTTTAGTACTTAAGTATAGACTATATTTCTACAATGACTTACAGTAATAAATTATGTATTGTATCCTTACATTGACTTACAGTAGTGAAGTATGATCTGTCTCTACAATAACCCTTAGCCATATGCTCAAAATGGTTGATGTAAATTTGAAGAGTATTAATGCGACTCTAACAAGTATGTGAGACAATAATATAAGCAAAAGTGATATGATTTTTTTTTTTTTTTTAGATCTGCTTGACATTTTGATTTGATAAATGATCTTGGCTATCAAAAGTTAACGTCAAAGAACCAACCATTATTTGATTGTTTGAAGCTATCACAACGATTACAGTAAGTTCAGAAGCTTTATTCTGAAGTGAAATGAATCCATTGAAAGAATGGAACGAGGTCACAGTGATACTATAGGAACGGCATATGGAACACAGATGAGAAAAGAATAAGGTAGGGAGCCATATGAATAATAAACAATGTAGGTGGATAAATTGATGAATGAATGACGTGTGCATACAACCATAATTATATTCCATAAAAGCAAATGGACTAGTACATCCAACAGGTAACGCATTACTATTGTGTTAGGTTGTTTAGAAAAGGAAAAACGGGGACAAAATAAAAGAAATTATTGAAACCTTACTTCATGGAATGTAGGGTAAGATCAGAAGGTTGGAAAGAGAGAAGAGAGAACATATTTTCCCCCTCACACCTTCACAATGTAAAACAACGTAAACGAAAAATTCCAGGCACAACATTCAGTTTTCTATCTTTCCCATTGACCATAACTCTTACAGGAGAGTCAGAGGTCAATCCTTCGTTTCAGGAGACCTTCTAGGAGCTAACTTGTGATACAAATAGAAAGTTCAAATCACAATATCCATAAGCAATAGCACAATATTTAAAGAGGAAAAGCCGTTTTGGAAAACGAATTACAGATAAAGGTAATTGATTTCGTTGTTGGTTAAGGACCATTTCGGTTACAAATAAAGTGCTTTTTGCTGTTACGCAGTGGTGGACAGGTCACCTAAGATGTCACTACTTTCAGAAATGCTGAGTTATGTATCAGAAGATTTTCGTTACTGCATCGGTACTGCAAGGGTAATGAGGTTTTATCAATGGAACATGTGAAAAGTTATTACATTTAAAGTATGAATGGAAATGTATAAGGAAAAATTATTCATTTATTTGAATTCTGTGATGCCGAATATTCTCTCTCATGGATAAGGGGGGGGGAAATACTAATGAACACAAATTAGCAATAGTGAAACAAGGTGTCTGAAAAAAAAGATAAATTGTCTCCAATTCAATATAATTGTCCTTACCACTTTGACGCCACTATTTGACTTGCTGTAATTAATGAAATCCGTCGCTAACGAGTCTATTTTTTTTTTTCTTTTTTTTTGGCAAAAATATTCTCTATGATGCTCAACACTGAAGTCTGTTTTTCAGAGCAGCATTTCTATGATTACTCCACGGCAGTTAAGCTTCCATAGGGGACGCCCGGCGTCCCATAACGGTTATTAATATATTATATATGACATCGGGGCAAGATGGACTGTATTGCTTTTATTTACATTTTGCTAATTCATTTTCCTAAGAGAGAGAGAGAGAGAGAGAGAGAGAGAGAGAGAGAGAGAGAGAGAGAGAGAGAGAGAGAATTTTATTCATTGGATAACCTTATACTGTATTGCACTGAGTTGTATTTACAGTTTGTATTTGATGATTTTGGGTTAAATTCACTAGAACTATTTCCATAACACTGGCCATACACGAGACGTAATAACACTGATAAGGTGCTTTATCAAAGACCGCCAGTCATCAGAGGGTTTGAAGACAAATGATGGACATGGGAGCTGGAAGCTGACCTCTGCACTCCTTGTCTAAAAACAAGCAAAAAAGCAAAACATTGCTAGCAAAGCATGCCTGCCTGGTAATTTATTACGATGCAGAATTGGTATTGTGCGTCAGTACAGCGTGTCACCTAATAATAGGAACTAGATAACATCAGCAGAATCCGATTACCTACGCAGTCACGCGTCAAAGATAAGGAGACTAATCTGGTGTCTTTGAGAGAACGTTATACGAAAACCATCTCCTCCTTCAGTTTTTTCTTCTTCTTGGAAAAGGGCCTCTCTGGCTTGATAGCGCTCTTCGGGCCGGAACCTGGCTTTTCATTTATATGTGTATTTTATGATAATCAGCTTTTGAGTTTGGTCCTCTCTGTCTCCGGGTCTTCTGATGTCTTGATACGTAGTCGTTTTCAAGAGATGAAACAAGTATCCTATAAATATAAGGTAATAATTAGTCTTTTTGCTATATGAACATTTAGTTTGATTTATTCTCCTTATGTACCCCATTTCTACTGCCTAAATGAAGCACGGAAAATACAAGAAACTGAAAACTGACAGCCTTAGCAAAATCTTGGAGATAAGGACACAAATTGTAAAATTGGCTCAGGGAATCACAATGAAATATTTGCATGGCAGCCTACTCGTAATGAAGTCGTGGCCAAATGAAGTGATCCAATCCTTAATGATGGTAGTTTTCTGAAATGTGATAATTCACCGAAATGGAAACAAATTAACATTCATCTGAAACAATCGAATTATTTTATTTCTTTGTTGCTCAGAGAAGGCTGATTTAGTACGTCCTTTTATTTACAGTATTTCCTGAAAATATTTCGTATTGTATTTATGGTAAACATGGATGCCAGGCTTTTTGGTAAAATTTTCCGTAACTCCATTTTCATTCCTGTGATATTACCAGCAGGCGTGAGGTTATTATTTGGTGAAAATCCTACTTTTCTGATACAATTAAAATTTTTCCTGCAATTCACCCCTGACAATTGACCATATAGTATCAAACAACATGGGAAGTACTACCCTGGTTTTTGGCTTCTAAAGAAAATATTAACTTTTTTTTATCTTAAACGTATTATTAATTGTACACAAAAATCACTGAAGAAACATAACTTACAACAAAGCCACCTTGTTTCTTATGTATGCGAGACTCAGCCAAGAAGACTCTAGAGTCTAGACTCACTCGCACTAAGAGATATATTTTAATAATATAATTTTCTATCATCCGTTTAATAAAACATCAGTATCTATCAGTAGTCACAAGACGACGCTTTCTCTAGTTGCCACTCAATAGTAAATTCTCTCACCTGTATTTGTAAAATTATGGATTGTGAAGCGACAGTTAGCCATGAAATGAAAAATCTTGATAAATTTATCTTTGCTAAATAATCCACATGGATTATAACCTGAAAGAACAGAGCTTAACATATCATAATCAATTAAATTCTAATGTACTCTAGGTCTTCCTGAAATTCAATTTATATTTTTGTTATAATTCGAATAAATATTATTTCGAGTATCAGATGTTAATTACATTACAGACGGCTTCATTTGAGACTTCACGGGGATTCCGGGATATTCTAAACAACGCGATATCGTTTTCCCTCTCCAATTAAATGCAATGTCTGATACACGCCAGTAATTAATTTCGGTCGACCCAGTATTTCCTCTTGAATTCAGGTAACAGAGTTTTCAGATTGATCAAGATTCTCTTCAGCTGATTTGGTAAATCTCTTTCCAAGATGTGTTATATGGATGGGACATTTATGTCTCGTGTTTAATTGAAATATAAGGTTTATTGGCTTCCAAACCCTCAGACATCCGACGTGTAAATATTATTCATAAAATATCTTGGTGTGTGTTTCTTGGTACGTTCTTGTGCGCGTGTTTGCTTGTTTACTTGTTCGCAATTAATTAAACCTTCAAAGATTTTTGGAAGCGTTTACTTGAGTAGAATATCGAATAAAAAATTATTCGGGAGAATTACCTCAAACAAAAGGACCATCTTGGAACCGAATCTGTTCAACAGCACCTTGAGACAAGAGGGAAATTTGACTGGACATAATATTCCTAAGATATTTTCCCACCAAAGTTCGGTGTAAAACAAGAGATAGGAGTGAGCTAAGTGTTTTGGGCCATGTAATTAATAAAAAAAACGTTCTGAAAGTTGGATATATTGCATATTACCTAATAAATATATATATCTTTGGTTCATTTTCAACAAACGGTCCCATTATACATAGAGAAGGAAAGCGATTCTGTATACCTGTCTTTTTGTGTCCACAGATTTCAGAGAGAGAGAGAGAGAGAGAGAGAGAGAGAGAGAGAGAGAGAGAGAGAGAGAGAGATAATTCTCACCCTATTCCGTAGTCAAATCAACTTACCTTTCTCACAAAGCAGTTCGGGGTCAGAACCGAACGCGAGAGTTGCGGATTCTCATGTTTATTCAGATCTGACCTCACTTTGTTTATGTTTGCTCTTCCTTCCAAGGCTGGATTCTGGGTTGAAGAAAGTCAGTATTAATATATATATATATATATATATATATATATATATATATATATATATATATTATATATATATATATATATACAAATATATATATATAGCTATATTATATATCTATATATATATATATATCCATATATATATATATATCCCAAGAACAAAATATATATATATATATATATATATATATATATATATATATCAGCCTATATATCTATATATATATATATATATATATATATATATATATATATATATATATATATATATATATATATATATATATATATATATATCATATATTAAATCACAACCACTAATATATATACAATCACGCAAATCCTATAATATATATATATATATATATATCGAAATAATATATATATATATATTGTGCCTTTTAAGATGGTTTACAACTGCTGGTTACCCCATTCTCTCTCTTTGTGGATTGCCGCCTCCTTACCTTCAGAAGTTTTTTGTTTTGGGGTTCATTTCCTCTGTCATGGTCTTCGCTCTAAGGAGGACGTCAGTACATACCTAGAGACGAGATGACGTCGGCTTGTTTGGCGTGTGATCATCATTGATTAGAAGAGGAATGTCAGTAGGATCTTAGAGGACAGATGGGTTGCCGTTTTCTGGTCGTGGTCGTCGAAACTATTAGGAGGACGTCTGTACGCTTCAGAATTAAAAACCTTGCCCCTCTGTCTGGTCAAACTGGAGGAGGACGTCAGTACATTTCTAGAGGTGTTCAAGAAATTAAAATAAGGACTCAAATTAAACCCTCTCTCTCCTATAGTTGTATTTCAGCACTGGCAAAGTAAAACCTGCACTGGTATCCCAGGACAGAAGTCCCATACCTGTGTTCAGTCTCCCCTCGTTTTGCACTGCATATCCCAAGATAAACCCATAGCTGTGGTCATCACTGGTAACGAGAATTTATGGAACTTGGCACTGGCATCCCAGGACAGGTTTGAATGAGGCAACCAGCACCATTCTCATTAATAAAATAAAAGTGCAATTCTTATGCTTAAGAAGCAGCTTCTGCAAGGCACGCAATCAGAGAAGAACTTTGATTGGTGGTCAATCTAGGAACTGGATGTCTTTGACTTGCAAAATATTTAGTATGTAGTTATAAGAGGACAGTTTCACAATCAAGACTAAACCACTCTTTTATAAAGAAATGACGCACATTTAGTTTACTATAATCCAGCATAGGGAATATAATTTATTTTTTTCATTATTACATACCCTTCAAGTTCATGGGCATTGGAAGAAACGGATATTTTGATTATTAAAGATCTAAAATAAAATGCTTTGATAGTTTCTGAAAGAGTGTTTTATTGCATATTTGTAAACAGTTGTTTTCTTGAGACAGGCAGGTGTTTCAAAGGAATATCTCAAAAAAACTGTTTTATGACAGTTTTCTTTAAATATCATGCAGTTCCATCTTCAACTGGTAACTCTTAAGATTTATAGACTACACTTTTGCCTTATTTGCCTCAAGTGATTGTTTGTGCTATTGAAAGTAAAATGTATGTCTCAAAGTAACAAATGAGAAGTTATGATCTAAAATAAGCTGCATTTTTTTTTGCAAGGGGATAGTTGAACTGTATACAGTGCTTCTTAATCAAAGAAAACTATAGTGTCAGTTTTGTTTCCATGAACTTTTAACCTTTTTTGTCAAAATAAAAATTGCGTTTATGTTTGTAAATGAAAACAAACCTCAATCAAGAAGGTAACCCATTGGGACTGAGAGAGAGAGAGACAGAGAGAGAGAGAGTGTGGGAACCTTACCCCCGTTTGGAAATCTCAAAATTATTTTGTTTTGATGAAGTTTGTAGTTCAATATCAGGTTTTTGTCAACGATTGATGGCTTTGTTGTCTATTTACTTTGATATTTTGACAAAACAATTTGTGTTGTATATACGTTCATTGTTCCTCATTATGAGCTGCCCTTCACTTTCGATTGTTGTGATGACTAGTTTCTGTGATAACTAACTCACTGGTCATTGCTATTTCATTAGAAAATCCAGTTTCCTTTTCAAAGCTGATGTTTCTTTCTCAGGTGGCTTTGTAAAAGCAGTTAGTAGATACCTGGTCCTTTGATTTTTATAGGTTTCTCTCTTTCTGTATGATGTGTAATCCAGTCCTTTTTTGTTGCTTGCTGACATTTCCGAGCTAGACAGAATTTCCTTTTGTTTCTTGTGATATCTGACCGAAAGTTAAGAGTTCCAACATGTATATTGTCTTACACTTCATGTTACAAACTTTGTTACAGGAAATATAGGTGAGGGTTTGTGGCACAAGAAACTCTTTGTCTATTCTGAGTCAGTGAAAATATCTGAACCTACATCCACCAGGCTCTTGTTTGACTTGGAAGATTCATTTTGCTTTGTGTCCTCTTTAAGAAATTGGATTAACTTCTTTCATTTAACAGTTTTTTAACTGTCTAATTTGGTTTTCTGCTCTGAAGAAGTGGTGGTTATTGCTGTGATTTGGTGTAGTTTCTTGTGAGTTATCCTAAACATGTAATTCACTTGCATTGCTTTCTTATGTCTTTATGGAATTGAAGCCTCCTTGTTCCTTGTGTTTTTAAGTGATGTGTATCTTAAAAAAGTCCTTTTGCTGTGTTCGTAAGGATGGACATCCATGTATGCTGTAGGTCTGAACTTACAACTTCTGTTTCTACCTCAGGCAGCAGGTTTTTCCTGCTATGTTTGCTGAATTTTTGTTGGTAGTGCTTTTGAAATTTACAACACCCATAAATATGATTAAATCCTTTACGATAATAGTGACAGTCTTTGGTTTCCTGTGTTGTTGGTGCCTAGGTTTATTTTGAAAACTTTTCCAAGTCCTGAGAAGGAAAAAATCCCATTTGTACAAGATTAAGTGTCCCTAATGACTAGGACTAGTTGCCTGAGCATCTTGTCTTGTTACTGTTCCTGCCGGAAATCTGCCAGCAATGGTTCTCTGTAGCTCATTGACCCAGGGACTTGAAAAGTTGCTACCTTTCTGCTGTTCAGGAACGTCCAGAATTGGGTAGTTAGTTGAGTTTAAAGTGTTTTCAGAGCTAATTGAGAATGTTTTGATGTCTCTGGAAAAAAGCCTGATTCATTAGTGGGGCTGATTTTTTTTACATTTGCTATCTTCTTTATTGTGCAAAGCTTAGAATATTTGGTAGTTGTCTTTTGCCAAGACTTTCCATATAGGCCTGTGGCCCTTTAGCTTTTCTGCAAAAGTTTCCTGGTGATAGCAAGTGTAGAGCTTTTGTTGAATGGCCAGATTATTTTGGGTGTTCCGTCTGTCTTGAGATTGATGGGGCCATGAACTCTAATTTTCTCATGGGCATGATATTTTAAGAGTGCCAACAACTGAGTCAAATGCAGTGTAGGCTACACTAGCCACTGTACTATTTGTATATCATACCTCGTTTATATCTTGTGGTCTTTGTCCTAGGTATGTTTCCAGTGAGCATTGTTGTTCTGTGAGTGTTCTGTGCTCATATTTTCATATAAGGCAACAAAGTATACAAGGGTTTTCCTCTTCAGAAACCAGGTACATAATAGAACGAGATGGTTTTTTTGTAACAGCCTTCTACTAAAGCTTGGAAAGCTCTCCATCTTCTGACTTGATCTTGGATTACCATTTCTTTGCACTTTGTGGTAGGTATGGCCCATTGCTTTGCCCACGTCAGATGTCCTGTCCAGTCCAGACCTTCCTTCAGGCGTATGTCAATGAAGGACTGATGTATGGTACCATAAGATGGCATATTTACTGGCCAAAGAGTGCCCTGTGTCTGAATGTGCCTCAATTAACCGTGACAGGATAGATATACTCAGTACTCAGTATTTTGGTCGGTGGAGCGACACCTGGGCGATCTTTTTCAGTATTTGGCAGTGGTTCGGGCCTTTGATTCTCCCTGATTTGATAAGCTGCTGGCGCTTCTAGAATATTGAATATTTGTCCTGTATATGTATATAGGAGCTGTTTCTCGCAGGTACACTCGGGTCACCTGCGACGTTGTGTATACTGTATTTTTGCCGTATGGGAGCTGCCCCTTCGCAGGTGTATATTAGTCACTCATGACTGAGTATCCTGGGTTGCGCTGCAGTTGACTTAGTCACCTGACTTCGTCGTGCTGCCACCTTAGTGGGAAAGGTTTTAAGGTGGTAAGTGCAGTCGTTTATCTCTGCACTTACGGAGACGTAAAGCAGCTGGCATTGTGTTTTCCAGGACGCCCGTTTTTTTGCCGCAGCAGGGGAGCATTCAGGCTCGTAAGGAGGACTGTAGGGAGACAGATATCAGGTAGGGATTTGCCTTTTTATTAACAAGGACGTCGTCCGACTATTATTTGAACATACAAAATAACCTTTGTCACCCCTTTTAAGGTTATTTTCTTGTGATTTTGTTTGTAATAAAATATTGTAGAGTTTTTCCCCTTTTTCATCTTTTTAAATTTCATACGTTTACTTTTTTACTACTTTCCGTGTCTCGTTTCCTTTTTTGTGTCTCTATTTTGATTACTTCTACAAATCAGGTATTTTCTAGGTTCATTAAATCTTCCTTTGTCATGTTTAATTTCCCCCCTCTCTCTCTCTCTCTCTCTCTCTCTCTCTCTCTCTCTCTCTCTCTCTCTCTCTGTCTCTCTCTCTCTCTCTACAAAGTTTTTCTAGATAATCCCCATATCAAATAATTTCCAAAAAACCTCAGACTTGTCAGAGTAAATGTCAGGTATTTCACTGACCTTTGAATCAAACGCTGATTGCTTGAGCATCAGTTACCATAAATGAAGACTTGCAGGACTCTGTTAGGAAAGCGTATTTCTGAACTTAGTTCTAACTTCTTGGAAACATCTTCCATAACTTTTTTGATTAATGAAGGCGCCAGCACCGGAATTCAAATCGCATAATCTCGAGATGAAGCTGTGAGGAGAAGATGATGTAACACCTCTAAGTCGAGTTATTCCCTTGAACACTGACGATGGAAGAACTGAGTTTTGTATTATATGCAATTATTTTCTTCTAAAGGATATTGAAAAAAGTCATTTGGGCTGAGAGTTCATTCTTGTGGGTTGAAGTTTTATCCTTGTGGGCTGAGGATCCCACTCTTGGTTGAGGGTTCCTTCTTGCGGGTGTATAGTTCATTCCAGTGGGCGGAAGGTTTCTCATTTTGGACTGAGGGATCCTCGTTGGTGTTTAGGCTTCCTCCTTGTGAGATGAGGATTCATCTTGTAGACTGAGGGTTCCTCCTAGTGGTTTAGGGTGCCCCTTTGCGGGATTGAGGGTTCCTACTCGTGGGTTCAGGTTTCCCCTTGTGGGTTGAGAGTTCCACCTTGTGGGTTGAGGGTTCCCCTTGTGGGTTGAGGGTTCACCTTGTGGGTTGAGAGTTCCACTTTGTGGGTTGAGGGTTTCCCCTAGTGGATAGAGGATTCCAGCTTTATGGTAGGTCCATACACGTGCATAAAAGCCCCATCAATTTGTACCTCACCCTCTCTAACACATGCTGAGATAATTTGCTACTATTATCATTGTATTTTTACTACTATTACTCCATCTCTCACTACAATCACGTCCCTGGACGAGTCGAATAAAATGATGACATTATCGACAACGTTTTAACTGAGGTCTGGTGAATAACAAAAAGAGCGAAATAAGGAATAGGAAAAGAAATAAAGATTGTAATACAGGAAACGAAGAAAGGTGGAAACTCCAAGGCCAATTAAATAAAGTTTCCATTGCCGGCCTGTAAAAATACCATAAACCCAGGGAAATACACACACACACATATATATATATATATATATATATATATATATATATATATATATATATATATATATATATATATATATATATATATATATATATATATATGTGTGTAGACTATATATATGGGGGTGTGTGTGTGTGTATATAAAATACACACACACATATACATACATATATATATATATATATATATATATATATATATATATATATATATATATATATATATATATATATATATATATATATATATATATATATATATATATATATATATATGGATAGATAGTTATATATAGGAGAAAGAGGGAAAAAGTGAGGTAGACTTGGAGAGAGAGAGAGAGAGAGAGAGAGAGAGAGAGAGAGAGATAGTTTATCGGTTGTCATTCAGAGCTTTCCATAGCACCGGGTTGGTAAGCTAGTGTTATATATATATATATATATATATATATATATATATATATATATATATATATATATATATATATATATATATATATATATATATATATATATATATATATATATATATATATGGCAAACTTAAACCTCTCTCTCTCCTCCAAATCTACCCTCACTCTCTCTCTCTTCCTCCTTCCCAACCCCCTCTGATCTCTCTCTCTCTCCTCTCTCTCTCCTCCCTCTCTCTCTCTCTCTCTCTCTCTCTCTCTCTCTCTCTCTCTCTCTCTCTCTCTCTGTCCTGTTAAGATAGGTGTTTCAATTACATTGCCCAGCAATTTTAACATTTTATATTTCACCCCTTCACAACCCCCATCCTTATCAGGACTGAACGTGGACTTAAAGGGTATCAAGAATGTCACTATTCATCTCAGCGACCTCGAAAACAATGGATTAGGCACTAATATCTGTCATGTTTGACATTTTTTTATTCACCTTCTCAACACCCCCTCCTTTGGGGCTGAACTTGGACTTAGATGCATCGGAAGGGTCACTACTCATCTCAACAAACTCGAAAACATTGGATTAGACCAATGGTTCTCAAAGTGGGTGGTACTAACCCCCTGGGGGCAGTGGATTGATATCGGGGGTTGGTTTGGGGGCAACAGTATGGCATTAAGAGCAATTAATTTTAAGCAGTAAATAGCTTGCTTTTTTTTTTTTTTTTTACTAAATCTGAGTGACAAAATATATGTTATAAACACTAAACCTAAGTTAAAGGAACACTTGCATTTTATAGATAATAAAAGTAACATTAAGATTATATAAAGGAATGCATAGTTATATATGTTATGTAGTCCATCCCGTTAACAGTAATTGTGAAGATCAAATAAAATGGTTTACTAAATTAAGTATTATTTGTGAAATACATCTTTGTGTTTAATATTGTTGTTTTCAAATTGAAGCAAACCAAAAAAAAAAAAAAATACTTGCGTGTATGTATCGGGGGAGAGGGGCACTAGAAATCCATCTGGAAGCCAAGGGACGCCAGCCTGAAAAAGTTTGGGAAACTCCAGATTAGACACTAATATTCGTCGTTTTCGGTTATTTTTACATGTCACCCTCTTCCTACCCCCACCTCCTTTGGTGCCAGTTATGTCTTATCCCAATTCCAGAAACTAAGTCATATGTATACCGAAATGAGGTATGATAAAACCACAGGTTTATTTAGTTACTAAGTCTGTGGGCAGACCCAGCTCCGTTTCAAGGAAGCCCTTCCACACCCCAAACCCCTTTGATGCTAGTGATGTCTTACCCCAACAGTATTCTTTTCTAGATAGTAAGTCATATGTATATCAAGTTTGGTTGAAATTGCTCAATGCGTTTCAGAGTTATGCTGGGAAACACACACACACACACACACACACACACACACACACACACACACACATATATATATATATATATATATATATATATATATATATATATATATATATATATATATATATATATAGATAGATAGATAGATAGATAGATAGATAGATAGATAGATAGATAGATAGGTAGATAGATAGATAGATAGATAGATAGATAAGAGAGAGAGAGAGAGAGAGAGAGAGAGAGAGAGAGAGAGAGAGAGAGAGAGAGAGAGAGAGACAGATTGAACATTGTAAAAGAAAAGGCGACCCTAAATATCCTGGCCCCATCGTAGATCGCACTGGAAACTAATACATGTTACTGGATTATAGAGTCTTATGATCTCATTGCCAATCTCAATTGCTAAATCTCATTACTGCATTGCAATTTTCGACTGTTTATGGATGAAACTGGGAGAAAATTCTCTTGATAAAGTCAGATAATCAAGAATATTTTGCTCGGGTGATGCGATGCTTATAACGGGTAAAATATGTGGATGATAATGATATTTTGTGTTGATAGAGACAATTTGTGCAAAAGTCGATGAAATGACAGAAAATCTTTATCATATTAAAATGGAACCTTCCTTTTTCTTTCTTATTCAAAGGAATCATAAATTCAAATTGTACTGCTATCAGTGTAAATTGATAAAAAGCCTACCTACCTATGCTTTCTGAAGAACTGTTGATTATTAAATCTGAGGAGATTACATTTACAACGAATGTTGCTGTGAATTGAGTTTTCCTAGAAATGGAAGAACATCTATCAGATCGAAAGGGGTGTCTTTCTATTAGGAGAGGGGAAGGTACAAATGTAGGGCTTGCAACCTCACGGTTTGTAAAACTTAAAAATCGGAAATAAAAAGCTAGAAAGAAATTATGTATTGAAAAAAAATATATGCCAGGAACATCTACTTCTCAGCAGATAGACAGATACACACACGCATACATACAGAGAGAGAGAGAGAGAGAGAGAGAGAGAGAGAGAGAGAGAGAGAGAGAGAGAGAGACAGAGAGAGAGGGAGAGAGATTTAATGAACATTACCCCACGAGGCGGATTATCAAAGATTATAATTTGCCTGAAGGAGCAAAGACGGGAGTACACGGTTCCAGTAACGCTAATTGCACAGCCGAGCATAATAAAAACTCAGGTCTGGATAACGATGATTAATCTCCTGATGATACAGATCATGTCCAATAGATCTCATTGACAGATCTTATTATCAGACTTCACTTTTTGAGATATCATATGTAGAGCTGATGATGATCACCGTTTTAAGCAAAGGGAATGTTGAGTATTATATGGACTTGTTGAAGGATAATTTTAGTTTTAAGATACCAGGAAATGTTATCATTTATATATATGTTTATATATTGATATGGTATTTGATCTGGCCCAGAGGTCAATATGGCTGAATAAAGGCCACTGAATGATTTTAACTGAAGATTCATGGAAACTTACCATGGAAGGGTCGGGGGGAGTAGCATCTAACTTCTAGTTCTGGGTTCAGACAAAAGCATATTAGAAAATGTCGGCTTAAGGCCTTCTTCAAATGAGGGAGTGATCAGGTAAACACTTGGGGTTCACTTGATTAATTATATTTACATTAAAAACAATCAGAAGAATGGGAAATGGTAATAGACAGGTGAACAGAGTCCTGTCAAACAATCAACTATACAACAGATGAAAGATCCACGATGATGCACAAGGGGGGCCCGCTTCAAAGGGCACCACAATGGGATACAGTGGTTAGGCCACTGTGCACTCACAAGATAATGAGATAGTTCCACATCAAGCACTCCTATCTGCAATCGAGAATGCAATGGTTACTAAAAGAGTGAACAGCATAATTAAAGGTAATCGATGGGGTTGCATTTATGGTGCCAAGCAGCTCGATCCTGCAACACCGGTTAATACACGTATGTTACCATGTTTTGCACTTCACTTATGAACACAGGTCTCACTGAGGTAAATCGTACTGGGAAAACAAAATAAAATAGTGAGAGAAAATAATAGGGCACGTGACTGACTTCGAGTGCATACTTATTATTGAGATTTCAGAAAATATTTATGTGGATTCCAGTCAGTAATATTTAGTTGAACATTAGTGTGGAGTTTAATTAATCAGGTATACTGTATGTTTAAAACTTGAGTGATAGTTAATGGATTGAATCTTACTTAACCAAACTGCTCTCTTGATAAATTAAAGTTTTGCGAATTAAACTTGATTAAGAATTATTTAAATCTTACACTGTTATCAATTAATAGTAAATCTTTTTGAGATTGTGAACTCTGCATATAACTTTTGAACTTAGAAATAAATTTGTTTGTTTAAAATTTAAAAAACAAAGCGTTTCATTTTTACCACCAGTAATTAGAGAAATTAATGAATGTGTACAAGGTAAGTGATATATCTGTTTGTTCACCTGAGACATATCTAGGTAAAATAGAACCAGAGAAACAGTTATAGTGTTTGTTGAAGTGATACCCATTTTCCACTAGTCTGTTTATAACTTATTAATTGTTACCTCACCCATAACTTGATAAAGTTACATTGATTTTCTCAAGTGATAATTAAGTTTTATGGGATCACTGTACCTTTAGAGTATTCAGTCTTATTATCTTTGTTTTGAGGTTTCAAGTATCTGGTCGAAGTGAGGTAACCTTTTAGTATTATTATTTGTGTAATAACCAGGTGCTTGATCACTTCGTGACAAATGATTTATTAGCCAGACCCGGGAAAATTGAACGGGATTATATTAAAGAACGGGATTAGACAGATTGAATGGGATAGAACCCAGGATTGAACCGTAATAAAATATTTGATGGCTAGAGATGGGAGAATTAAACAAATCATTTGGTGCCCATCGTCCAGGAAGAACTAAACAGAATATCACTCTGGTTTATGGTTTATACTGGTGGTGTTAGGAATATATTTTTGGTAGGAGAGTAACCATATAATTGTTTTGAAATGTATTGTAAACCCTTTTGTTGAGTAAACTAGAAAAAATGGCTCTGTTTGAAGTTTAGGAATTTTGGGCCGCTCCAACCATCAGAAAGTTATTTAAATCTCACCTGACTAAGGCACAGTGGACTCTCTTAGCAGTGACATGTGGGGATAATGTTACTTTTGATATGATTGAGGCACAAGTCAAGTGTGTCGCAATCCAGGCATTAATAAGCTCTGGTAAAGTAGATGGAGAGTTAAGGGAGGCATATGAATTGTTGAATGCAGCTGGGGTAGCATTTACAAATAAGACAAGGCAAGAGAATGAGAACGGTGATGTACAGGCAGAACTTAAAAGGGTAGAAACAGAAGAATTTTGGGGTAGACTGAAGGTGCTAGAGTCAGAAGAAAACTTACTTAGGCTGCAGATGCGGGCTGATAAAGAAAAAGAAGAAAGAGATAAAGCAAAAGAAGAAAGAGATAAAGCAAGAAGGCAAGAAGAAGAAGAAAGAGAAAAGGCAAAAGAAGAAAGAGATAGAGTAAGGAGGCGAGAAGAGGAAAGAGAAAAACCAAAACATGAAAGGGAGTTGGAGTTAATCAGAGCTCGATCCATACTACCTGTAAACCCATATAATTATATCCAAGGTAACGCAGACCCTGTGTTTGATGTAGCAAGAGTACAGAAGTTAATTCCAAAATTTACAGAAGCAGCTCCAGATGAGTTTTTTGATCACTTTGAAAAAGTGGATTCAGGTATGGGATGGCCAGAGGATAAATGTTAGTTTTAATACAGAGTGTTCTCATTGGTAAAGGAAGAAATGACTACTTAGCTTTATCAGCTGGACAATGTAAAGAGTAACAAGTACTCAAACATAATGTGCTACAGATTTACCTGATGACCCCTGAATATTACAATGAAAGATCGGATCTTTGAAGAAGGATGACAAGATGACTTTCTTGGATTATGCCTATAAAGTAAGGAGATGTTTTAAACGATGGCTGGGAGCTGCTAAAGTTAAGTCTACTGAGTGAGGATTATAATATAATATCCAGCAAAAAGAATTATAATGGCAGGTACCAGAACCAAAAATTCATAGGTTATAGGTCTCAGTCGAGTTTTAAGAACAGTGCTGTGAGAAACCCCTCTAATAACTATGCCAGTACAAAGCCAGGATATGCCCTACAGCAGTGGAATGTTAAACCCGTCCCTTCTAGTCTATTCTCAAGACAGGTGCAGAAAACTAATGTTGTTTGCCACAAGTGTGGAAGAGTAGGACATTATAGTCAAGACTGCTTTAAAGTGTACCAGCAGACTAAACCAGTTGAACAGGTGACAAGAAGTAACCAGTGTGGGAAAAAATGAAACGAGACAAGCAGAGTGCTTAGCAACCAGTGGAAATGCAACTTCCATAGTGAGTGGCTGAACAGTGAGGAGGCTTTTAAGCCGTATATTTATGAAGGTATGCTGACAATTCCCTCTTTGAGTGTGCAGGTACCAGTGAAGATATTACGTGATACAGGAAGTAATCATAGTGTGGTAGTTCGAGGTGCTCACCCACAGTTGGAGAAGAATCTCACCAGAGATTCAGTTATTTTAAAGGGTATAGGAGGACAGGAAGTAACTCCTATATGCCGCTTGCATTTGTCATGTGAATTAGTGACAGGAAATATTGATTTTGCAGTAAAGTACTCACTAGCTGCTGAAGGTGTGCATGTTTTATTGGGTAATAAAGCTGGTGGTGTTCCCTTCGTTCCTTGTCCTGTAGTGACAGACAAACTGTTAAGGATTAGTCCTACAATAGAATTAGAGAAGAAAAACCCTCACTTGTTTCCAAGTTGTGTAACTACCAGGAGCATGAAGAGAACTGAGCATAGAAGTGAAGAAAATGAAGATTTACCTGCACCAGAAGGATCTTTGAGCTTAGAAGAGCTGTTCCAGGAAAGTGAAGTTTCCCCTAATGTCAGTACTGAAGAGATTCTTGAAGAAGAGGAAAACCCTATTATTGGTAAAGAGACTCCGAGTAGTCAGTCTTCCTGAAGACAGTAGTGAAACTACAGAAGCAGAGTTAACAGATATTGAGAGTTCAGCCCTTGAAGTTGTCAAGTGACTAGAGAGAAATTAGTGGAACTGCAGAAGAGGGATACAACGTTGGCTGATCTGTTCATCAGAGTTGTTGAACAACAACAAATGCAACAAACTTCTACCCATTATTATCTAAAGGATGGATTGCTAATGAGGAAGCATCGACCCGCAGATATACCAGGAAATGCTGAATGAGGTGAATATCATCAAATTTTAATTCCATAACCATTAATGAAGCAAGTGGTAGCAGTAGCGCACAAGTCCGGACATATGGGAATCAGGAAGACTGTTGAGAAGGTTATGAAGTATTTTTTGTGGCCTGGACTTCACAAGGATGTCAGCAAATTTTGCAGGGAGTGTCATACATGCCAGATAGCTGGAAAACCAAATGAAACTATTCAAAAAGCTCCCCTACAACCGATAGAAGTTAGAGGAACGAACTTTACCTCAAAATTATTCCAGGATGCAATGAAGTTGCTAGGAGTGAAACAACAGTTATCTACTGCTTATCACCCAGGGACTCAAGGAGCCTTAGAAAGGTTCCACCAGACTTTGAAAAGTATGTTAACCAAGTACTGTAATGAGTCGGGAAAAGAATGGGATGTTGGTTTACCCTTAATGTTATTTTAGGTTAGAAATGTTTATCAAAAAAGTATGGGATGTTCGCCAAATGAAATGATTTTCAGTCGAGACGTGAGAGGTCTGTTGAAAATCCTTTCAGAGAACTGGGAAGAAAATCAAGAGGAAGTCCAAGGAGAATATGTGAAGAACTTGAGGGAAAGGTTAAAAGAAAGTAGAAAATTCTCTTTAGAAAATTTGAAGACAAACCAAAAGGCAATGAAAAGAAAGTATGATGCTAAGACTAAGCTAAGAAACTTTAGTGTTGGACAGCAAGTTCTAGTGTTTTTACCAGTGGAAAGGTTTCTCCTTACAAATAAATTTCAAGGTCCTTATAGGATAGCAGAAAAGTTAAGTGATCGAACTTATATGATTGAAACACCAGGGAGAAGGAAACAACAGAGGAAGATACATGTAAATCTTTTGAAACCCTACTTCTCAGAGACTAGAACTGAGGTTATGTCTATAACTCAAACAACTTCATATACAGAGGATGATGATGATTACTAGCTGGAAGCTGAAAACAAGATGAACAATTCCTCAATATTAGAAAATTTAGTAAACAAACTAAAACATCTAAGTGTTGAACAAAGCAAAGAATTAACTGATATGATCCAAAGTTTCCTTGAAATTTTTACAGACATTCTTAAGTGTACCGACTTGACAAAGCATGAGATTAAGATCAGAGAAGATGCTAAACCATTCAAGCAAAGAGCTTATCGTGTATCACCCCTTCATCGAGATGTTTTGAAAAAAGTTGAATATTTGTTGCAGCACGGATTGGCAGAGCCCAGTTTAAGTCATTATAGTTCTCCTTGTGTGTTAGTGAAGAAACCAGATGGCTCATTTAGGATGTGTACTGATTATAGGAAACTGAATTCCATCAGTGTAACTGATAATTATCCCTTACCTCTTATTGATCAATTACTTGATAATATTGGGCAGGCCAAAGTTGTTTCTAAAGTGGTGAAAGAGTTACAAAAATTTGTGAGTATGTCTAGAGTTTATCTTCTATTTTTTGCTAGTTTTTCAGCCATAATAATTTCCCTGATTGATTGTATAATCTTGTTATGTAAAGAGAGAGAACATTTTTTGGAGAGAGCAGTGTAACTGTAGATTATTTATCCCATTCCAAATCGGTGGATTCGAACCCAGGATAATTAATCTTCTGGGGGGAGGAATATTATAAGGTGTTATAATATATATAACCATTCTATAAGTGTAATATGTATCTCTGTGGAAAATTTGATGTTTTGCTTGCAGATTCATCATTTATTGTGAAGATATGATTTTAAAATGTCTTTTTCTTACAGATAATTGTGTATCATGTAATCTTAAAGTGTTTTGATATGTTTCTTCCATTTGTTTAATATATTGTGCGGTATATTAAAGCAAATTCTTAGCGAGTTGTGGAGAGAGAGGGTAGATTCTTATCAGATCACTACATCCTATATTTACTAAAGTGTGTGAGGGAAGTCATGTTTGGAGAAAGGCAAAGAGCCCTCTTGACTTATCGTGATGTGTTTGACAGCTATCTGCAAACTGCCTGTTACATATTTATTCTGTATGCCTATTCTAAAATCATTATCTTTGTCTGTGCTTATTCTTTTTCATAATCTGAGAAAGAGAGAATGAGTGAGTGAGGTAGTTGAAGTTGACATGTTGACAGCTGGCCAGTTTTGGGTCCAAAAGCACTTCTTTCTGTTTGTTCAAGTGTTCGAGTGTCCAGGGGAAATGTCCATCATAGAGATAAGAGCTCTGTCATATTTCCTTCTAGGCATCAGAGTTCCTTGTATGTATACCACACATGTATACCTGTATGTAATGTATGTACACTTTATGTATCATGTATTCTGGGAGGGTTTGGATTTATAAGTGCAGTGTTGATCTAGAGACAGGTAGTCAGAAAAAAGGGGTCACTGGGATAAGCATCTCTCTCTCTCTCTCTCTCTCTCTCTCTCTCTCTCTCTCAATAATTCTGTACATGTATAAGGTTTACTGGCTGATTTACTGTTTGTAAAAGTTTTGTTAAATTCACCCAAGAAGTGTGTTCATTTTGTAAGAGGTGATCCAAGGTGTTTATGTTGTGCAAGCATTGTGTAAAGTGTATACTGGTGTATCACCTAAGAAAGGTAATGTGGTGATTGCTGGTTTTTGTTATGTTAAGAGTTAAAGTGATGTTCTAAGTGAAAGAGAATTATTATTTTGATAAGAGATGAACATATCTCTTATTGTGAGTTTTAATGTGTCTTGCTGCTAATTATATATCATTGTGTGTGTCATTGTGATTTGGCAGTGTTGTCTTTGAGAAAGTCTTAGAAAGGCGTGAGTTTAACCTTTTTAAAAAGTGAAGGTAATCTTTTGAAAGATTAATATAATCTTTAAACATATTTTTTTTCTTAGAAATGGCTTTTGGTATTTTTCCATTTTTGCATATTTCATTCTTATATGTCTGTGCTATCATATTACTCTCATTTTATAATTACTATTTTATAAAGTTTAATGCTGGTGAATACTTAGCGTTTTGTTAGTGCGTACTTATTATTGAGATTTCAGAAAATATTTATGTTGATTCCAGTCAGTAACATTTTGGTGAACATTAGTGCAGAGTTTATTTAATCAGGTATATGTTTAAAACTTGAGTGATAGTTAATGGTTTGAATCTTACTTAACCAAATTGCTCTCTTAATAAATTAGTTTTGTGAATTAAACTTGATAAGAGAAAAGAGGTAATTACCTCTTTTCTCTTATCAATTTATCACATTTGAATAAATGCACTTTATTATTTATTTCAATATTACACCCACATGAACATTTTTTGATTAGTATTAAGAACTTTACAAGACTTTTATGAACAACCAAAGTTGTACAAAAAATAAATCTTATCCTATCGTAATTTCAAGTAATTTTTTAACAAGTTATTATAACTAATATATCATGAATTTCCAAAGTATAGTAAATTAATCTATTACCCAAATTTTAAGTATAAATTGTGAATAATAAATCAAAGGAAGTTGTTCATTATCGACTTTGAAAATTGTGTCCTCAAATGAGGACGCTGGGATGAAGCATTATAAATCCTGAAAAAACCTGTCGAAGTACTAATTGACGTGAACTTACCGGCCTACCTCGTTTTTGTCTCAGTTTCTTTCAAATCTCTGTTGTTTATGGGTTTAGAGAATATCCATCCATGGTAAGCATTATTTTATGATTACTGAAAACCTTTCTTTAAAAAAAATAACAATATTGCTAAAAGTTGCTGATGATGAACATGTTTATTTAATCATTTTGAAGTGAAGTTACATTTTATATAACTGACACCTCTGGAATTATTTGAAACAATAATGTTCCCAGATATTTATGATCACATTGTGAAGGAAACTGTTCGTTATGCCACGGCCAGCAAAAACAAACTGGATTTTGTGTTCAGTGTAGATGAATTGAAATCTCTGATAGGAATTCTTCTTTTGTCAAGTTACCACAAATTACCATCGGAGAGGCATTATTGGTCAAAAGATGAAGACTTGGGTGTTTCTGTTGTAAAAAAAGCAATGTCTCGGAATAAATTTCAAGTTTTGAAGAGTGTTGTGCATTTCTGTGATAATGCAGTGCAGAAAATAACACAGGGGATAAAGGATTCAAAGTAAGAAGCCTGATTTCGAAGCTTCAGAAATCATTTACTCAATATGGAGTATTTGAGGAATGCAGTAGTGTTGACGAAATGATGGTAAAATATTATGGGCATAACTCCCTGAAGCAGTTTATCCAGGTGAAACCTATTAGGTTTGGATATAAACTTTGGGTGCTTTGTGGGACCTCAGGCTACTGTTATAATTTTGATCTTTACTGTGGTAAAAATCCTCAACTAGATAAGAGTGATGCAATAGCATTGGGTTCAAAAGTTGTCTTGAAGATGCTTGAAGCTGTAGGAGATCCGGAATCTCATACTGTCTTTTTTGATAATTATTTTACTGGTTATGAATTATTAGTTTACCTCACAATATTGGTTTTTCAAGCGTCAGGGAACACTCAGAGAAAATCGTTTGAAGAACTGTACATTGAAATCAATAAATGATATGAAAAAAAAACAAGAGGCCCATATGACTACAGGTTTGACACTAATGAAGAAGTGCTGATGGTAAAATGGCTAGATAACAAATGTGTAACTGTTGGTACTAATTACGACACTGTAGAACCCCTTGCAAAGGTCAACGTTGGATTAAGACATCAAAGTCAAAAGGAAACGTTCCTCAACGAAATGTAATTTTCAACTATAATAAATGTATGGGTGGTGTAGATCACCATGATTGGTTAGTAGGAAATATTCTGTTTATTCTAGGAAAGAAATGGTATTGGCCTTTATTCATTAGAATGATAGATATGGCAGTTGTGAACTCATGGATTATTTATAAATCGCTGCACCAAGGACATGGTTTCACACATCTGAGTCTACTAGATTTCAAAATGGCAAGGACTGTAGCTTATCTGAAATTGGCTTGCATGGAATTCAGTAGGTAGACCCTAATGGTACCTTACACTCACGCACAAATTTTGCTGATGTTCGTTATGATGCTAAAGATCATTTTATTGAAAAGCGCAACAATCATTGTATGAACAAACCATGTACAGCAAAACCAAGAACCTTTTGCACTAAATAAATTGTGACTATTTGTATTGAATGTTTCAGCTCTTATCATAAAAGAAAATAAGATTGTCAGGTATAACAATAAAAGAAAGTACATTTAAAATATGAAATTAAATTGTTTTTCAGCTAGAACTTAGGTGGGAATTCATAACATTTAAGTAAAAATGACAATATGGAACTGTTTATCTTTATCTGAAAAGATAATGCTTTATTTAACAAATATAAACATAAAACCCTATTGTCCCAAATGTCCTCATTTGAGGACAGCTTGAAAACATGATTTTATACCCCTTTGTCCCAAGAAAAAATTTGAGGACAGCTTACTGTAATTACCCTTAGAAATAGATTTTTTCTTTCTACTTCATATGTTTCTTGACCCTTAAATATATATTATTTAGCAAAATTCCAGAAATTCAAAAAATACAAAAGTTGGGATTTAATGGGTTAAAAAATATTTAAATCTTCCACTGTTATCAATTAATTGTATATCTTTTTGAGATTGTGAACTCTGCATATAACTTTTGAACTTAGAAATAAATTTATTTGTTTAAAATAAAAAAAAAAAAAGCATTTCATTTTACCACCATTAATTAGAGAAATTAATAAATGTGGACAAGATAAGTGATATATCTCTTTGTTCACCTGAGACATATCTAGGTAAAATAGAACCAGAGAAACAGTTATAGTGTTTGTTGAAATGATACCCATTTTCCACTAGTCTATTTATAACTTAAATTGTTACCTCACCCATAACTTGATAAAGTTACATTGATTTTCTCAAGTGATAAAGTAACTCTCTCTTTATGGGATCACTGTACCTTTAGAGAATTCACTCTTATTATCATTTTTTGAGGTTTCAAGTATCTGGTCGATGTGAGAAACTTTTGGTATTATTATTTGTGTAGTAAATCCAGGTGCTTGAAACACTTGTGAATTATATATATATATAACCATATTATATATATATATATATATATATATATATATATATATAAATCATCAACACAAAATCACGTGTGGAACAGAAATTACAAATTTCTGACAATCACGTCGGGATCAACAGGTCTCTCAGGTGGAAAGCAATCACTAGTCTTGAAACTCTAAAGAAATTGGAACCTGAGGCATTTGTTATCCGAACTACCTGGGCAAGCTAACCAAACAAAGCGTTGCAGTTATCTTGCCAGCATGTATGACAATTCCTTGGAAACAAGTCACTTCTGGAACAGTTGATTAGACTTGTTCAACCCAGTATACCGGGGCTTAAGGTTTCAAGAAGAATCCTTACGAGTTGTCTAAATTATATATATATATTATATATATAAACTATATATATATATATATATATATGGTATATACTATATATATATATATATATATATATATATATATATATATATATATATATATATATACTATATATATGATATATATATATCATCATGATATATATATATATATAAAATATATATATATATATATATATATAAAGTATATATATATATGATATATATATATATATATATAAAAATATATATATATAATATATATATATATATATATATATATATATATATATATATATATATATATATATATATATATATATATATATATATATATATATATATATATATATATATATATATATATATATATATATATATATATATATATATATATATATATATATATATATATATATATATATATATATATATATATATATATATATATATATATATATATATATATATATATATATATATATATATATATATATATATATATATATATATATATATATATTTTTTTTTATATGTTTCCTGGTGCAGGTGGATCTTATGACTCCACACAATTATTACTTTACTCGAAAATGGCCTTGTAAGATACCCAGGACATATAAAACACAAACAAAAAAAGAAGTACACGGAGCAGGAGGGCTCTTCACTAGGGGAAGTGCGTGAAACACGTGGATATAAAAATAGTTATATTTGATAGCACACAAAGGTCAAAGGGAAAATTAACTGAAAACACGGTAAATTACTGCCGTAGAAGTCCTCCCGAAGGGGGAGCTTAGGAATGCCAGGAACACGGACCAAGGATAATTCTGCTACAGGCGTCTTTCTGAAACGATATTTGGACCCACGTTACACATCTAATGCTGGAATTTGGGGATTGAATTACTCGGGGGTGCACTGAAGGCGCCAAGGACTCCCGAGGCGTTACTTGTGACTCAGAGGAAAGAAGCTGTGAACACGTGGGCCTGGCTTGAACCAAGGAATATCAGGGAACACAAAGTTATAGGCCCAGAGATTAATAAATGCAAAGGGCTAAGTAATCGTGACTAGCAACTCGTTTTGGGTACATTACCACATTTGTAGGGGCGTAGGGATGACGACGTCTTCTGCCGAGAAACACGTGTGGGAGCGTGGACAAATGGTAGCCTCCCTCTCCAAGGTATTTCTTCAAGTCGTAGATTGGGGCGGAAAAGGGCGCCCTTGGGATGATGAAAAGGCCGCCGTTTAATGTCAGCTCGCGTTTGGAAGACTTGCAATCCCCCTTGCAGTCTTCTAAGGCCACGTGGAATGGAACACGGGGCACACAGGGCGGCGATGGGATCCACGTGGCGGCGAGCGGAAGAGGAGGGCAGGGGCAACGGCCTGCAGAGGCGTGACTTGTTCTCGGCTTAAACTAGCGACCGCGTGTGAGAGAGAGCTGTCCTGGCCCTGACCTTTTATTGCTTCTGGACAGGGGTAGGGGGGGGGCGATGTCCTGACCCAGGTCGCCGACCCGGATATCATAGAAAACGATTTTCTTTCCCTGTACCAAAGAAAACAGTGCAAAGCCAGTTTACTGTCCCCAAACTATTATATTCTCTGAGCCCCTATACCCCGACCTTCAAAGGTTCAAACCAACCCAAAGAAGGAAAGGAGAACAGTTTCCTAGCGGATTTTGGCGCTACTCTTTACAGCTCCCCTGGCAAGATAATATTCACACCTATAAACGGGTGCGAATATTGACAAAAGCAAAAATGAGCGAAGAAAACGTTCGACTTTATTCTATCTTTTACTTTGCTACAACCTTTACTTTACTTTATTTGTAAAACTCTGATGCCACACTAATCAATAACAAACTGAAGGTTTACTTTAGGAGCAGAGTGCAATTTAGAATATTCAATAAAAGGGTAAACTTGTTTGCAAATTAATTATTGCTCAAATACTTCCTAAGTACTGTTTCTACCCATTCTTTATTCGATTTACTTTACTGGGGTAATAAGGCGCTCAAAAGAAAATAAACAAAGAACACTTCAAAATTTCAAAAACAACAACAACAAAATAAAACATACAAGGCAGAATTTAAAAGGAAACAAATGTAAACCCACTGATTCCTTAATGCTATCCTGGAATTACAGGCATGCTATTAGTTTGTGCCTTGAAGAGGCGGCATTCGTGACAATACACTGTAGGTATTAAATAATATCCCCTTTACCAAAATTGTAATAATAGAATTCAATTCTTCTTTTCAATCGACCTCCAATTGTTCACAAGCTCGACGAGCATAACTAATATTTCCCACGAACGCTAATCTGAAGGGACAAGAACTTGACAGCTGTGAGGCAGAGAGATTATTCGCGGGTTTTAATTCGCCAACTTAAACAACGCTAAATTTTTACTTATGCAGCTTACAACTCGGGTGTAAGCTATAAATAGACTACTCGACTTATGAATGGGAGGATAAACAAATGAAGGGGAAAATGGACAAGGATAACATTCTCCACAGGGATAATTAAAAAAAAAAAAAATGTAAATAAAAATAAAGGAAACTACACAGAACAACAACGAAGGATATTACTTCCTACTAAAGGGCAGGCCGCACCATTCTGATTAAAAAAGGCAACGTTAAAATTCGTAAGGGCAGGAATCTTGTGACTCAAGATTCGTTAAAAAAAAAAAAAGATTAAATGCAAAAGTAAATAATATACGTAGAAAATAAAGGATAACAGAGTGAGGTATTTATGATTTACTTCTTTATCTAACTTCCGTCGCCAACAGACGACGGTCAGAGCTAACTCTCAGCCCAAGGGCGGGAAAGAAAAACCCAAAGGGCGCGACCCCTTCAGGAAGAGTTGACACGCCTGCCTTGTGCCAAAGGACGGGCGTAAGGGCGTGCCACTTCCCACTCTGTCTCTCTTACTGCTTCAAAATAAAATAATTTATGCATTTTAAAAGGGGATGATATCCCATATGTTAACTGCCGCTTGCGGTGGTAAGTAAGGAAAGTGTGAGGGAAAGATCGATAGAGAAGGATGAGGATAGAAATTCCAAAGGAAAGGAAGAAGATAGCGGAAGGCCTTGACATCCTCTCCTGGATGAAAGGTGGCAAGACGTTCAAAGATGAAGATGGGGCCCTATGCCAAGTTTGCACAGGGGCCAGAAGAGCTCGGGGCTCCTTGTGGACTACCTGCGATCGCCCACACCCGTGGTAACTCCGCCGCGAACCTCCCTCCTTGGACCGTTGTCCTTGGCTGGGGAATCGGGGCCCGAGGCCAAAGGGCGGCAGGGTGCCATCTGGGTCAGCTGCTGCGACAACTGACCCAGGAATTTTGTTCGCCATCTCGGACATTAACCGGCGCAGATCGCAGAGTTCATCGGCCCAGGAAGGCGGGGCAGAATCATGACTCGCGGAGGAATCTGCGGGCGGGCGGAGAGAGGGGGACGGCCGGAGGGGGCGGGGTCGACTTGCTTGCAGGGGTGACCAGCTCAGGCACTGACATTGGCACTGGCGCTGGTGGCGATGTGGTGGTGGTCTCGTCTGTCTGGACGGACGGAGACTGGCACTGCTCCAGTGCGCCGAAGGGGCACTGGCAGAGGAGCTGAAGGCCGAGATTCTCCTGAAGGGAGATCTGGCTGAGGCCTCGGCACTGGCACTGATGCCGTGCCGGGCACTGGACTCGGATTTGGATGATTTATTGGGGAATGGGGACCCCGGAATGGTGGTGGCTTGAAATGGGACGTAAAGTCTTGGCCCAGGAGGACGTCATAGTCTCCTGGAATGTGTTTCGCTCTGGCGAGATGAAGGGTCCTGGCTCTGTGGGGTCGGGTGACCCTCAGTTGGACCGTAGGGAGGATCATTTAAAATCGTTTATGCCCTCAATGGTGACGAGCTTGCGTCGGTCTATTATAGCTCCATAGGGAACTTTGTCCCTCCTTATGAGGGAAATTTGCGCGCCAGAGTCGTCAAATGCCTTGACCTGGCGTGCTGAGTATTTACCTCGAGGAGGTGCCACATAGATGGGACCCTCGGCAGGAGGGCCTAAGGACTCGGGATTCGTTACTGCCAGGGCGACGGCGGGAGTTCCTGCCTTATTATTTCTAGGGCATTTTGCCCATGAGGAAGAGTGGCCATAAACCTTGCACGCCGTGCAAAAAGGTTTGGCTGAAATCTCTTCGCACTGCCCCGGCAGAGGCGCAGGCGACTTATTAGGGGGCTGTCCGGGAGAGAGAGGGACGGGTGGTTTACTGCGGCATTGCTCCTTGGCATGCCCGATCTTTTTACAGAACCCGCACACGACGGGCTTCTGTGATTGCCCATTCTTCGGCGGAGGGGCACCCGATAGGTAGGCGGGTGGCGTAATTTTGCGCTGCAGCGAGCTCTCCTGGGGTGATGGGTGTCCCATAGATCCGCTATTCGGCAGCAATCAGCTAAGGTGGGGGGCTCCTTCTCGGCGATGTGCGTGGCGAGGGCCGGCGGGGTGTAGAGTAGGAAGTTCTCTATCTGTATTTGTTCGATGGCATCGTTGAGGGTCGTAACCCCCACGGCCTCGAACCATTTGGCACGGGCACGCTCGGACTTGTAGGCCCAGTCTGCCCAGGTTTGATTGGCCTCCTTCACTAGCCCACGCCAGCGCTCCTCCAGCGTTCAGGGGTTATCTCGTATGCCTTGGCAATAGTCTGGCGTACGACCTCCCAATTTTCCTGCTCCTCCGGCGGGAGGGCCTGTAGGCAATCAGGGCCTTCCCTCCAAGGAACTTGCCCAACACCAGGGAGAGTTCAGCGGCACTCAGGGGCAGGCCTTTAACACTGTCTCGGCTGTCGAGCCACACCTCGGGCTCGGCCTCCGTCCACTTTGGCATGCAGGCGATAGCCTGGCTGAAGGCACTCATTCCCTGGGGGGCAGGTGGAGGCGAAGGGCCACTCTGTTGCAGCATTGCGAGTTCATGGGCACGCTGCTTGTCCCTTTCTTCCCCTCGGCTTCTTCTCGTTTCTCCTGGGCCAGTCTTTCTGCCTCCCGTTCTTGTCTCTCTGCGTCTTCCCGTCTCTCCTGAGCCAGCCTCTCTGTCTTCTCCGTCTCTCCTGAGCCAGCCTCTCTGCTTCTCTTCCTGCCAGAGGGCTTCTTCTCGTCTCTCCTGAGCCTGTCTTGCTGCTTCTACCCGTCTCTCCTGAGCCTGTCTTTCTGCCTGTATGGCGTCCATCCTCTCCTGTACCCAGTCTCTTAGTTCTCTCCCGGAAAGGCCGAGTTCCTTCCTGAGGACATGAAGAACTTGAAATCCTCGCTCTGCTGAGACCGTGTCGACATTTTGCAGGTGGGAGAGGACGCTAGTAACACACAGACTTAATTTCCCAGAGCTGTGGGAATCTTGGACCCTTTTCCAAAGGACGTATGATTGGTCTCCCGATTTACCGACGAAATGGGCTGATTGGGGACGATAAGTTAGCAATTATTGGTCTCCCGATTTACCGACGGACGATGATTGGGGACGATGAGTAGCAATGATTGGTCTCCCGATTTACCAACGAAGCGGGCTGATTGGGGACGATGAATTAGCAATGATTGGTCTCCCGATTTACCGACGAAGCGGGCTGATTGGGGACGATGAATTTAGCTGATTGGGGACGATGAATTTAGCAATGATTGGTCTCCCGATTTGCCGAAAGCGGGCTGATTGGGGACGATGAATTAGCAATGATTGGTCTCCTATTTACCGACGAAGCGGGCTGATTGGGGACGATGAATTTAGCAATGATTGGTCTCCCGATTTGCCGACCGGGCTGATTGGGGACGATGAATTTAGCAATGATTGGTCTCCCATTACCGACAAAACGGGCTGATTGGGGACGATAAATTAGCAATGATTGGTCTCCCGATTTACCGACGAAGCAGGCTGATTGGGGACGATGAGCAGCAATGATTGGTCTCCGGTTTACCGACGAAGCGGGCTGATTGGGGACGAAGAATTAGCGATGATTGGTCTCCCGATTTACCGACGAAGCGGGCTGATTGGTCAATGATTGGTCTCCGATTTACCGACGAAGCGGGCTGATTGGGGACGATGAATTTAGCAATGATTGGTCTCCCGAGTTACCGACAAAACGGGCTGATTGGGGACGATAAATTAGCAATGATTGGTCTCCCGATTTACCGACGAAGCAGGCTGATTGGGGACGATGAGCAGCAATGATTGGTCTCCCGGTTTACCGACGAAGCGGGCTGATTGGGGACGAAGAATTAGCGATGATTGGTCTCCCGATTTACCGACGAAGCGGGCTGATTGGGGACGATGAATTTAGCAATGATTGGTCTCCAGATTTGCCGACGAAGCGGGCTGATTGGGGACGATGAATTTAGCAATGATTGGTCTCCCGAGTTACCGACAAAACGGGCTGATTGGGGACGATAAATTAGCAATGATTGGTCTCCCGATTTACCGACGAAGCGGGCTGATTGGGGACGATGAATTAGCAATGATTGGTCTCCCGGTTTACCGACGAAGCGGGCTGATTGGGGACGATGAATTTAGCAATGATTGGTCTCCCGATTTGCCGACGAAGCGGGCTGATTGGGGACGATGAATTTAGTAATGATTGGTCTCCCGACCGACAAAACGGGCTGATTGGGGACGATAAATTAGCAATGATTGGTCTCCCGATTTACCGACGAAGCAGGGCTGATTGGGGACGATGATTAGCAATGATTGGTCTCCCTATTTACCGAGCTGACGAAGCGGGCTGATTGGGGACGATGAATTAGATGATTGGTCTCCCGGTTTACCGACGAAGCGGGCTGACTGGGGACAATGAATTAGCGATGATTGGTCTGATTTACCGACGAAGCGGGCTGATTGGGGACGATGAATTTAGCAATGATTGGTCTCCGACGAAGCGGGCTGATTGGGGACGAGGATTAGCAAGATTGGTCTCCCGATTTACCGACGAAGCGGGCTGATTGGGGACGATTAGTTAGCAATGATTGGTCTCCCAAGGTAACGACAAACGGGCTTACTTGGGGACTAGATTGGGATATATATTTAGGTCTCCCGAATTACCGACAAAACGGGCTCACTTGGGGACTGAATGGAAAATGAATCGGTCTCACCAACGGACCGACGACACGGATTTATTGGGGACAAGAATAGAATATATAGGCGCCAGGGAATTTCCGCACAAACGACGTCTGATCAGCGAGGCCGCTAGTTTTAATGACTTATGGGAGAAGTGTTATTCTCAAGGACAATTAGGTGGGGGGCCATCCCACAATCACAACAGATAGGCAACACACGCAGCCGTAGTAACAGCACAAAACAAAACCACAAAAAAACAGAACAATACAGAACATATAATGTCAGACCCCAATAATGCAAAACAATTTGGTAGAGCGAAGCAAATCAAACAAACAAATGTTTTTCCTAACTGGGCCACGGAATGGACAGTCAAGGCCGTCTGCGCCAAATGAATGAACGAAACACCCGGGGACTTCCCCGAACTGAGACAACGGTTGTTGACCCTTTTCGTCCTGGGCGTATAATATACGCTTTCGCTCCTATTTCTAAAACGAGAGAGAGAGAGGGTAAAAATGCGTCAGCAATGCTAATCTGACTTTCGAACACGTGGTTGACGTCGAGGTCTCGCGCCTATATCTAATGATTCGGTTTCAAAATCACTCGTTTCTACAGGAGGAATATGCGCACTATTCCTTTAATGATTTATCACCTGTATAACCTAATTGAATAGCATGCAAGCCGCGTGCAAAGGCTTCCAAAGCTAAGTTTTCGGCGATTCTCTCTCTCGTTTTCCTCGGACATGCGCCCTACTATAAAAAAAAAAAAAAAAGGACTAGTCACGTTTTCTAAAGCGTCCTACGCTAAATAAACACAGTTTACTTACGCAGAATTTCCTTGGCCTGTTGCGCTGGCTTTTCAAAGGTTCGTAATCTGTCTCGTATCCAGCTTAGCTGAGCTAATTGCTGATTTCACAAATTGCAACACAAACAACAAAGGGGAAGAGGGGGATGCAATCATTACGAGAATCACTGGTCAGGTCGCCATTTTTATATGTTTCCT
>NC_089770.1:30641928-30664428 GCF_040412425.1 Macrobrachium rosenbergii | reverse complement strand
TATATATATATATATATATATATATATATATATATATATATATATATATATATATATATATATATATATAATATACACACACACACACATCTTCTTCCTCTTCTTCTTCTTTTAACGTGCTTTTTTCCCATTTTTGTATGGGGAGCATATATGCCTTCTTTGAAGGACTTTTGATTTGGCTTTATATATATATCTCGATCATGCCCTGCCTGACATCGTTTAGAACTCCATGATTTTATGTATCATTTCAGAAACAACCTTTTCTTCCTAGCAGCGATAAATTGTGGCAGTTGGGTAGGGCGAGAGTTCAAGACGTGTTCAGAGATGTTTGTTATGTTTTTAGAAGGTGTTGTGGTGGTTTGTTTTGGCAAGTTTTAGTCTGTAACACCCATTTGCTTTTAAGCAAACCTATCCGTTGATTACATAATAATCCCGGGATGTCTACACGGATAGCAAGTGTCCGCCTCTCTGATCAGTCGGCTGTGGATTTGAACCCCTTTTACAGACCTCCCTAACGAGTCAAGCTGCTGCTGTAACCGATGGGAATCGAGGCTCACACACACACACACACACACACACACACACACACATCACACACACACACACACACACACACTGACACACAGACTATATATATATTGTATATTAATATTTTAGATATATAGGATATTATATATATATATATATAATATAAAATATATATATAAACACCATGATTTAATTCTCACTTGATCGCAAAACGAACGGTATATCCTATTTAAATTTCAGTTATCAAACTCTCAAAGGTGCCTATTCGAAGCATTTTTCTTACGCTGACTCAATAGTTTACCATTGTCGGAGGGTACGCTTTGGATTAAATTGTTCCTGTCCTGACGTGAAGATGGCGATGATACTGATACAAAAATGACGAATATCATGACAATTTTATGGTGGAAATGATGTTCTTGTCATTAACACTTATTGTTAACGAGTCAAGCGATGACGAAATAATGGCAATTGTCATACCAATTAATATAAGTGGTACCGTCAGTCGAGGGATCGACAGACAGACATACAGACAGACTGAGAGACAGACTAGTAGGCCATTTGTAGCTTAATATTTTAGAGTTCAAGAAAGTTCCGTCTATTTACACGGAACTGATAAAACTGGTGAGGTGATAAACAACTTATAATCTCTCTTGATCGCTTAGTGGGTATATCCTTTTTCACCTTTGTATCAAACTTGAAAGGTGTGGGTTCGAACCATAGCCGGAGTATTTGTACCGATCATAATTAATTCCCTTTGGATATAAATTGTTCCCAAGGCAAAGTGTTATAGATATGATTGGTGTGGTGGTTTGAGAATCTCTCTCTCTCTCTCTCTTTCTTTCTCTCTCTCTCTCTCTCTCTCTCTCTCTCTCTCTCTCTCTCTCTCTCTCTCTATTTATATATATATATATATATATATATATATATATATATATATATATATATATATATATATATATATATATATATATATATAGATATATATATAGTAGATATATATATATATATATATATATATATATATATATATATATATATATATATATATATATATATATATATATATATATATATATATATATATATATATGACCCGATTATCGATGTATAAAGAATACTAGTACAAATGAAACTCGTATATACAATTAACACGTGTATTTTCCTTAATAGTTACACAGGGCCTTGTTTTTAATATTACGCTAATTAATTATTTTCATTATAGTCCCCCAAGGTACCCTGAGGTGACACGCACCGATCACTGTCTTAGAGACACGGCCCAACCCGTCTACCGCTAATCCCCTACTGACTATTAACTTTTCAAACTGAACTTGCTTAGGCCATAGACCTCAACTGATTGGTCTCTTATAATCGAAAGAAATCAATAAGGGTCTTCGATGTATGGCACTCATTTGTATTACCCACACCAAACCCCAACGATCGTGTGGCGTTCGACGAATCAGCAGTATTTGTTCGTTACCCTCAGATCACAAATACGTACAAACAACTAACAGGTTTCCCGTTGCGCCTCAAACATGAATTTCTATATAAATCAGTTCACCATTCCCCCTTAGAAGTTCTGCGTCCCACAGAACTCACAACACATTTTTTTTTTATTAGTTTCTCTGCTATTTGTGCACTGAATTTTGAGTACCATACCGCCCGACATAATGTTATCGGTAATTCACGCAGAAAAATAACACTAAACTTAGCAAGCTAGGGTCAAATTGCGTGGCTACAGTTGGCAATTTACAGTGTTATGAATTCCACTCATCACATTGTTATGATTTAAAGAAAAAGAGAGTTATATAGACTCAATGGAATAATGATTTTGAGCTCCACACATTAACACACACAATTCTCTAAAATTGCAGTGCAATAACCTGCAGTTCAAACAATAAAACAAGACAAAAACCAGATTACTACCAATGATCGAGACTAAATAATTTTGTAAAAATCACAGAAATTGAATAAAAAGGACAAATGACATCAAATAGACATGAATGACACCAATACTTGTAACCTTCGTCCGTAATCACATTGAGTGCGCTATTAATGATCCCCAGACATGCTTCCACATCATTTTCACTCTCCTCCTCCAGGTAGCCAGGCAGTCCCAGAAAGGCGGGTACTGGCTTGTTCAGGCGCCACATCAAGACATCTTCTTTGACGGGATACATGTGTGATAAGTGGTGCTCGCCTTGGACACCGGTTTTAATATGCTGGATCACAGCGGGGTAATTTTTAATTTCTTTCACACGATACAGTCCTAAGTAGGTGGGCTCGAGATTATGTTTCCTCGATAACAGCCTTTTCAGTTACATTCTGTCCCCCGTTTGTATCTTAGATGTTTGCGTGCGGAACTGCCCATCATATTTCGTCTGAAATTTTTCATTGGCCCTCAACAAAAACGTATACGTTGCTTAAAACACTCTTTAGGTCAGGTTACAGAACATCACACGGTATTGTTTGACATTGTATAATGGTAAAGTTCTAGGGTCCATGATCACAGTATATGGCAATGAAGGGTCTTGTCCATAAACTAAAAAATACAGGGTATCTCTTATGGAGCTGTTAAACGCTGTATTAAGCACAAGTTCCACCATTGACAACATCTCTACCCACTGATTTGCACTGTCTGCTACTAAATATTTCAAAATATTGGTTACTTCTCTATTATGGGATTTAACTAACCCATTGGCTGAAGGCCGGTAAGAGGCGATCATGAAATGTTCCACTATGAATGAGCTCAAGGCTCTGGCAACTGATACCCCTTTCCAATTTATCCACCATCGAATGAACAAAAACTGAGAACTGAATTGGGTTTACCATGATATGCATGTGAAAGCATCCACCACCACACACACATACCTGAACTGCCTGTCCCCTGGGGGGAATGCTCCCACAACATCAATGTGTACTCTGGCAAATTTGATTGGCTCCACTGACCACATCCGAGCCTTCGGAATAGTATGTCTATGGTTTTTCATGGTATTATAGATGTGGCAGTGGGAGCTGAACTTTACAATGTCTTTTTTCATCCCTACCCAAAACTAGGATTCTTGTGCCCTCTTGAGGGACCTTTCTATACCTATATGTCCTGCATAGGGACTTACATGTATTGTGTGGATGGCTTTCTCTACCAAAGAGGGAGGAAGGACGACGCGAGATCGGATATCGCCTGGTCTCTTCTCATATTTACAAAATAAGATATCTCCTTCAAGGAAGAGCATATCTTTGGACACCGTTAGGAAATCGGGAAACTCGTTACTCGCACCCCTTACATAAGCCTTCACCTGTTCAATCCAGGGTTCGGACTTCTGACCCCTCATCACCTCTTCCATACCCCAACCACACAAATCAATCACACACTCTCTCTTACTCCCAGTGCATTAGCTTACTGAGCCCCCACCCCTGGAGAATCAGCCCTCTCATTCTCACATCTGGTTTGATTCGCACCCTTTCTCTCTCTCCCTAACGTTTGAGTTAAAACGCAATTATTCCACGGAAAACTACATCATGGAACCAGTGCCTCTGAGGCATGCAACTGTTTCTTTCATCATTGTTCCTCTCTCCTTGCTGCTCGAGTTGTAACTCCCATTATGGCACTCCTGGAAAGAGCATCAGCTACTATATTTGTTTTCCCTGCTATATGTTCATTTCCCACAATATCAAACTCTAACAGCCACTCGATCCTACGAGCCTGGCGAGTGGTTAAATCCCCTATCTTGAACAAATTTCTCAATGGGCGCTGATCTCTGTATTTTGACTTTATGCCCCAGCAAAAAGTAGTGATGTTTCCAGCATCCATAGAATCGGCAATGCCTCTCTATCGAAGGTACTGTAATTCTTCTCTGCCCATTTCAATGCTTGTGATGCAAAACAAATCAGTTTTTCATTCCCTTCATCGTCAACTTGAGAAATCGCTCCCACAATAGCTGTACTACTCGCATTGGTGGTTACTAGAAATGGTCGATCGAACTTTGGATAAGCTAACAGTTCATTACTAGTAAGTGAAATCGTTAATTCTTGAAAAGCTATTTCTTCCTCCTGTTCCCAATGAAAATCCGACTGTTTCCTCAATAAATCCAGTGGTCTCGCTATTTTACCAAAATCTTTTATGAATTTACGACAGTAGCCTGTGAGCCTGAGGAAGCTGACTACTTCTCTTGCATTCTTCGGCTGGGGGAAATTCTTTAACTCCTGCTACTTTATCTGCACAAGGCTTAAGGCCTTCAGATGTTATGATGTGCCCTAAAAAATTCAACTTCTTGCTGAAAGAATCTACATTAGGTTAGATTAATTTTCGTACCATGTTGTTTTAAAGTTTCTAAGACTTCAATAACGCTCGTCTCATGTTCTTCTAATGTAGCCCCTATTATGGTTATGTCATCTAAGTATACAAACACGCTATGCCTTAATAGCGAAGCTAATACGGACTCCATAACACGTGAAAAATTGGCAGGAGCATTCTTTACTCCAAAAGAAAGGTCATTATATTCAAACAATTGATCATTAGCTATAAAGGCTGTCTTTTCTTATCTACTCTCGTCTATAGGCATCTGATGATAACCTGACTTTAAATCCAAGGTGGTGAAGAATTAACTATCTCTGACCTTAAACAACAGTTCCTCGATAGAGGACAATGGGAATGCATTGTCTTTTGTGATACTATACAGCTTTCTACAATCAACACATAGCCTAAGAGAACCATCCTTCTATTTAATCATCACGATTAGCTAGGCCCAGGGAGATTAACTTTCTCTAATTGTCCCTTGTTCTCTTAATTTATTAATTTCGTTCTCCAATTCCTGCTGATAACAAACTAGAATTCTACATGGCTTAGATCTTAAGGGTGGTTTGACCGGGGTTATCCCCGGTCTCTGTAACAAAATGGAAATTATTTATTCTGCATATGGTTTCGTCACCAATCGCGATTACATTTTGATAACCTCCTATAATTTCCTTGACAATAATTTGATAAGACTTAGGAGCAGACCCACCAACTGTTCGTAGTAGTCTACCTAGATGTTATTCACCGTGGTCCTGATACGTGCTACTCAAAGTAGCGAGTGTGTAAGAAGCATCTGCTATTTTACAAGGTTCAAGGTCGCATATTGACCCACTGTCTAATACGATACACTGATTGCTAACATTAAAAAGTGGCACATTAACCTCACCGTGTATTACCTAGCTCGGACCCAGAATGATAAAATCTTCCCATTTCTGATGGGGTCTGATCATAACTAAGGTGTCTTCCAGTAAGTTCCGTGCGGGTGTCACGCTGGGGGATGAAAAGGTCTGTGGTGGTTCCACATCTCCTGCCTCTGGGGCAGTGGGCATTTCCCCCCAACCACCCTTCGATCTTAAGGAGACTCATAGGCACCTCAGTCTCTCTCCCTCTGTGGGGATTCGTTGTCCTTTTAAACATACTTTGATCCCCTTCCCGTCTGTGCTAGATATTATTACTTCGTTCCTATCCACAAAATCAATTCTTAAAATAACTGAAATTCTTTCTACTTGTAATTCTGGCACCACATACAGTAGAAGGTATGTGTCACTACTTTCCCATCGATGGTTACCTGCTGCTTCACAGTCCTCTGGGTAAGGGCCTAGGCACACTGGCGACCTTGTAGAGCCACAGGTGGCAGCGTTTTGTGACGGGGATATTTTCTCCCATAGGTTCCCATTGTTTTCAAGCTTTGCCGATCACACTTGTGTCTGTGGCTCGCAGGTACTGGCAAGCTGTTTTCATCCCCCACAAACAGCGCATTTTGTGGCGGCCCTCTGCTATGGCTGAGAGCACTTTGCGACCTCTGGCGACCAATGTGGCTGCTAATCAGTGATGCAGGAAACTTCGTAGAGGTGGGCGACCACATGTGGCCGGGTATTCAAAACATAACCACATGGGTCTCCACATTGGTCGCATTTCTAAAAAAACTAGTGTGCTCTGGCCCGCCACTGGAATAATAATTTTGGTGCCACAGGTGGCTAGTGTGCTTCTCAGGGCCTGCCATCTGATGGCCACCTGCTGTACTTAAAAAATAAAAACAACCTTTCAAAACCAGATGCACCGACCCTGCCACTAGGTGTTCTTCTAACAAAGACACACTTGCGCCATTGTCAATCAACGCCCTTCCCTGTTGCTCTCCTACCCGTATTTGCACAATTGGCAATGCAGCTTCCTTCATGGATTGAGGGCAGCCGTTAGGCTCTTGCATTACCTCTCCTTCCTGCACCCTCAACGTTTGGGTAGGAGCAGCGACAGTTGACGGAGGGCTGTCCACTACTTCTCGGGGAGTTAGTTGACTCCCCTCACTCCCAACAAGACGTCCCTTGTTCGGTCAGGGACGGTCGTTGTTTGGACGTGAGAGCGTGGATATAGTCGCTTGTCCGACTCCTCCAAGACGCTTCCTTCCCATTCCTCTCCTTAGTGATAAGTGGGCGTTGTTTTGCTTGCCGAACGTGGTTTTTGAACACGCTGGATCACTGAGGTGGTCATTTGCATTTCAACAAAACAAAGTCGCGTCTGGGTGAGAGAGGGGCACTGGGCCTTATGTTTCCCTTCCTTCCACCTTTTCAGTTACAGCTGACCCCGTTATTTTCCGGTCACTTTTGAACTGTTTATCAATTCTCTCTCAACCTGTTTCAGCCTACTGGCGTTTTCAACAAAAACTATGAAGGTCAATTAAAATCTCTTCAGGTGCATGAGTTGTCAAACTCAGTCACTGATACGTCTAGCACAGGCAATTTTTTTTATTTTTTCGACTGATCGCACTTGTGGTGACAACGCGACGTCGGCCGAAATTGTGGGTGGATTGACGGGCTTTTTTTACTTTGTATTTCATTTGCTAATTTGTGCAACTCTTTTCGCGCGCGTTGGATATTCGTTGACAGCTCTTTTGCACTGTCCTCGTCCTTGGCACTGCATTGCTAGCACCGTCATTCCTGCCGTCGCGCACTGATTTTCTGAAATTTCCACTATTTCACCTCAAGGCACAATTACGCTCTTAATTACCATATTATGTACTGGCCTATCACCATGACTGATCACCAAAAAAGGCACCTGATTTTCTGTCATCTATAGGTTCAATAATACAAGTAAAAAGCGTAAGATACAATTAACCATGTGTATTTTCCTAATAGTTACACAGGCAATGTTGCTAATATTACTCTACTGATTTATAATTATAGTCGGAAGGTACTCTGAACTTGACAATGAGCTTTTTTTCTTCCCTCCCAAAACTCTAAGTCAAATCGACCGTTAAACCCCACTGATGTTTAACTTTTAAACTGAACTCGTTTAGGTCATAGACCTCACCTGATTGGTCTCCTATAATCGAAAGAAACCAGGAAGGGTCTTCGATGTCATGGCACTCATTTGAATTACAAAATAAGATAACTCCAACGATCGAAGGCGTATCGACGACTCAGCAGTATCTGTCTGTTCGTTACTCTCGACCACAAAGATATGCAAACAACTAGCCTTTTCCTGTTACAAGTCTCAAACATGAATTTCTGTATAATCTCAGTTCATTATACCATAAATATACATATAATATATATATATATATATATATATATTATATATACTATATATATATATAATCAGCCCTCTCATTCTCATATCTATATATATTCATATTATATCTCCGCTATATAATATTTGAGTTATATAATTATTCCCGTTATCTATATCATATGTGCCTATATATATATGTATATATGCATATGTATTCTTTCATCGTATGTTCCTATATCCTATATATATATCATATATATATATATATATATATGGCATATCCTGGATATATATATCATATACTATATATATTTTCCCTATATATATTATATATATACAATATATATATATAACAGCCATTCCAGATCCAACGATATATGGCGAGGCATACAGCAGGGTCTTGAAAAATATCATCAAAAACCGCATAATTTATTTATGAGACGTTTCCGCAGCAAAAAGTACTATGTGCATCTTCAATCTGCAAATATCTACAAATTTCGTTAAAATTTACAAAAATGATTTTAAAAGATAAAGTTAAAAGGAAAAAAAATCGGTTTTCATTCCCTTCAAGTCAACTTTTGAACTCTCCCCACAATCCTCCTTATCTAGCATAACTGAAGTCGTGGTTACTAGGTCAGGTCTTGCTCATTCATTCTTCTCCTCCTCCTTTAAATGGTTTGTTCAGCACTGGTTTCTTTTTTACTGTATACCCTTCAAGTTTTATTAATTTCCTTTTTGTAAATACTTTTTTCCTTTTAACTTTATCTTTTAAAATAGTTTTTGTAAATTTTAACAGATCCTTGTTATATTTGCCGGATGAAGATGCACATAGTACATTTAAAGTCTGCAAATTTATCTGCCAAGTTTTTGATGCCTTTGTGACCCACTGTCATCTGTATATAAAAATATATAATTCTTGCTGAATGAATCTACATTTATTAGATTAATTTTCAGTACCATGTTTATATATAAGACTAATATATATATATATATATATATATATTGGGGCCCCTATATATATATGTCATCTATATATATACAAATATATATATATATATATATATATATATATATACTATAAACACGTGATAAATTGTATATACATTCTTTACATATATATATATATATATATATCAATATATTGATATTAGCTATAAAGGCTGTATATTTATTATATATACTCTATATATATATCTGATGATATACCTGTATTATATATATATATGGTAAGATATATATATCTCTAACCTTAATCATATATATATTTATATAATATATATGTGTGTGTGTGTGTGTGTTGTGTGATATATATATATCTATAATAATTATATATCGACCTAAGAGAACCATCCTTATATCTAATATCACGATTAGCTAGGCCCAGGAGATTAACTTTCTATATTATCCTTGTTCTCTTAATTTATTAATTTCGTTCTCCACTTCTCTGCTGATAACAAACTAGCATTCTACATGGCTTAAAAGAGCTTTATGACATTGACCATATCCCCCGGTCTCTATAACGTATGGAAATTATTTATTCTATATGGTATCATCACCATAAATAATTACATGGCCCTATAATTTGACAATAATTTGATAAGACTTATAAATGTTCGTGATGTCTGTGTTATTCACCGTGGCCCTGTGCGTGCTAAAAGTGTGTGTGATGTCTGCTATTTCTACAAGGTTCAAGGTCGCATATTGACCCACTGTATGTAATTACTAATACACTGATTGCTAACCTCTGGCACATTAACCTCTTCGTGGATGTGCCTAACTATATACCCAGACATAAAAATCTTCCCATTTCTGATGGGGTCGGCAATATGATCATAACTAAAGTGTGACTTCCAGTAAGTTCCGTGACCGGCAAATCACAAGCTGGGGATGAAAAGGTCTGTGTGGTTGGATCTCATATATCTGGGGCAGTGGGCATTTACCCCATACCACCCTTCGATCTTAAAAAAGAGACTCATAGGCACCTCAGTCTCTCTATATATGTATATATATTCATTGTCCTTTTAAACATACTTTGATCCCCTTCCCGTATATATATTATATAATCCTATCCACAAAATCATTCTTAAAATATATATATATTCTTTCTATTGTAATATATATACATAATATATATATGTCACTATTTCATGATAGTTACCTGCTGCTTCACAGTCCTCTGGGTATATATATATATATATATATACACTGGCGACTTTGTAGAGCCACAGATGGCATATATATCCAATATATATATATATTCTCCCATAGGTTCCCATTGTTTTATAAGCTTTGCAGATAACTTGTGTCTGTAATTACTGAATTTTCTGTTGATTTTGTTTGATAACAGCGGTGTTTTTAGGTGTTTATCATATTTGGCATGAATAAATAAAAATCATTTTTGCCTCTGGCGACCACATGGCTTTTTGATGCATTTTGGTCCCCATTTGAGGATCCACCACTTGGACTATTCAAAAACATCCAATTAAGATCGCCACATGTAATGACACTTGTGACCTCTTGCGCACCATTACGTTAACTCGATGACAACTTTGAACGAAATGTAGAGAAAAGTGAGAGTGAAACATTAATGGAAGAGGGAAGCTCATATGAACTAAACTTGAGACTGTCTGAGGACTCGCTTGGTCAGGTTGTTTAACCGTTGCAACAAACGGTTGGGAGGTGGCCTGCCCCCTCCCCCTTGCTTGCTGGCATTGTTCGTGGTCTAACAGAAGATGTACCTTTGGCAGCAAGACTTGTAAGGGCCTCTCGTTGCCAATAAAGAATCCCACTATGGAGGTGGGAAGAATTCGCTTCAGCATGCGTCGGCAGAAGCCTACTTTTCCCTCTACAGTCTGGTCTCTTGCAGGGGTGAGGGACTCATAGTCTTCACTGACACGATTACAGAATGCCGAAGTCGACCCCACCCCGAACATGGGGTCATAGGCTTCATGTAGCTCCTCTCGGTGTAGGGCAAACTGCTGAGTGAGTTGCTATTTAAAAGTACCCCAGTCTGCTGAATAACTGATGTCCCAACTCCTGATTTGCCGTGCTGCATTCTCGGTCACTTTCTGTTTTGTTTGCACAATTTTTTCTCTACCTGTCCAGCCTACCATGGCATTTTCAATACACTTTATGAAGGTCTCGATCAAAAGGAAACCGTCACCAGTGCATGAATGTCAAACTCAGGCACTGATCCATCTAGCAGTGGCAGTATTTTTTTATTTTTTCGACTGATCGCGCTTGCGGTTACGACGCGACGTCGCGTCGGCCGAAACTGTGGGTGGGTCGACGGGCTTTTTATTTTGTATTTCATTTGTTAATTTTTTGCAACTCTTTTAACATGCGTTGGATAGTTGTTGACGACTCTTTCACACTGTCCTCTTCCTTGGCACTGTTATTGTTAGCACTGGTACAGCTAGTACCGGCACTCCTGCCGTCGGGCGCAGATTTTCTCGAGTTTGCATTGTTTATTTCACCTTCACAATTACGCTGTTAATTATTATGTAATGGCAAGACCCCACGACTGACACCAAAAAGATGACCCGATTCTCAGCCACATAAAGGTTCTACCAGTACAAATGAAACACGTAAAATACAATTAACTCATGTGTATTTTCCTTAATAGTTACACAGGGCCCTGTTGCTAATATTACGCTACTTAGTTATGCAATTATAGCAGGAATGTATTCTGAGGTGAGATACGCCGATCACTGTCTTAGAGACGTGCCCCAACCCATCGACCGTTAAACCCCTACTGATGTTTAACTTTTCAAACTGAACTTGCTTAGGTCATAGACCTCATCTGATTGGTCTCCTATAATCGAAAGAAACCAATAAGGGTCTTCGATGTATGGCACTCATTTGAATTGCCCACTCCAAACCCCAACGATCGTGTGGCGTTCGACGAGTCAGCAATATCTGTTCGTTACCCTCAGATCACAAATATGTACAAACAACTAGTAGATTTTCCTGTTACGTCTCAAACATGAATTTCTATATAAATCAGTTCATATATATATATATATATATATATATATATATATATATATATATATATATATATATATATATATATATATATATATATATATATATATATATATATATATATATATATATATATATATATATATATTCATATATAAGATATATATATAATATTTATATAGCATATTTCCATAAAATATATCAAAAAAGGCCATAATTTATTTATGAGACGTTTATATATGTACTATCTGCATCTTCAATCTGCAAATATCACAAATTTCGTTAAAATTTACAAAATATTATTTTAAAAGATAATATTAAATATAAAAAACGGCTTGTTCCGTCTTTTGAACTATAATATTTCCGCTTCTCCTCCTTATCTAGCATAACTGAAGTCGTAATGGTGGCGTCAGGTCTTGCTCATTCGTTCTTCTCCTCCTCCTTTGAATGGTTTGTTCAGCACTATTTCTTTTTACTGTATACGTTTCAAGTTTTATTAATTTTAATTTTTGTAAATACTTTTTTCCTTTTAACTTTATCTTTTAAAATAGTTTTTGTAAATTTCAACGAAATTTTTATATATTAGATTGAAGATATACATAGTATATACTAGAAACGTCTCATAAATAAATTATGGCCTTTTTATGTGTTTTGGAACCGGATATATATATATATATATATATATATATATATATATATATATATATATATATATATATATATATATATATATATATATATATATATATATATATATATATATATATATATACATATATAGATAAATATATATATATATATATATATATATATATATATATATATATATATATATATATATATATATATATATATATATAATATATATATATATATATATATATATATATATATATATATATATATATATATATATATATATATATATATATATATATATATGTGTGTGTGTGTGTGTGTATGTGTGTGTGTGTGTGTGTATAGAATCTACTGGTCACTTTTACCAGACACATATGTAATTCTAATATATACAATGCCCTCTTAAGTTTCAATTCTTTGTGTTTTTGGATGTGCTCATAACTCGAATAAAATCGTTAAATAGACATCCAAACACAAGACATTATGGTCAGATTCAAAACGTGACCTCCTTGTCTTAAAAGGTGACCTCTGATGGTTCGTCTCCGCGAAATACAAATCACCCATCTCCAAGGTCCTTGTGTTTTGGATGTCACGGCTTCAAAATAAATGTACAAGCATTTCCAATGCCGCACAACACCTAATAATTCAGAAGCTTAGTTCATTTCAATGTTTCTAAAGTTATAAATGAATGTATCCATAAAGTTCTGTCACAATAAAGCGTTTATACTATGGCTTTACATGGATTCATAACATAACTAAAGGTCATTCTTATAGTACGAAAAATTCTATAATCTTGATAACTTGGATTATTTCTATATATTCCATTATCATATCCATTCATTTGATGTCATAAAAATGAAAATCAATTACAGATATTGCGGCAAATCTCGATGTTATACAGGATAAAGTATTTTTATATATCATATGATATTGTTCTATATAAGCCTTCGGCTTCATGGAAATATTTAAATATAAAATTTGTATATATATATTTTGTCTTTGAGTTCATGACAATATAGACTGAACATTTATTTAAATGTTTATTTAATTTAAATATATATATATTTACAAATATATATCCTATATATATACATCTGTATCTGCTCTCACCCATTAATGACCAAATTTTTCTGTTGATTTTGTTTGATTTTTTGCAATGTGTTTAGGTGCATCGTTATCATAACTTTTTTCCATGGTTATAAACTTATAAACAAATTTTTCGTAAAGTACATAAAATAGATTTCTTTAATATTCAAATTTTGTTACATATTTTACTCATCGTCTGAACCCACAGGAAAGGAATACATTGAAAATGTAAAATAATAATGTAATCATATCTTGACCTCTCCCTCTCTCTGACTCTCTTCTCGCACCATTACGTTAACTCGATGACAACTTTGATTCTTCTATGTAGAAAAAACATTCTGAAATATTAATGGAAGAGGAAGCTCCTTTAATAACTAAACTTCTTTTCATTTCATTCCCAGGACTCGACCCTTTTGTTCCATTTGTTTAACCGTTGCAACAAACGGTTGGGAGGTCTCTCTCCCCTCTCTCTCTCTCTTGTATCTGGCATTGTTCGTGGTCTAACAGAAGATGGCTATTTCCTTGTTCAAACCAAGACTTTTAATTTGCAATAAACATTGACAAATAAAATCCCTCTTTAAATGTAAGATTAAAATTAACCTGATCAAATGCACATCTGCTAGCTAAGCCTTCTTTTCCCTCTACAGTCTGGTCTCTTGCGGGGGTGAGGACTCATATCTTCACTGATACGATTACAGAATGCCGATAGTCGACCCCACCCCGAACATGGGGTCATATAAATTTCTGACTCCTCTCGGTGTCAGAACCCAGGTCTGCTGAGGTGAGTTGCTAGGGCGTTACCCCAGCCTGCAAGAATAAAAGATGTTGGAACTCCTGAGAGCAACTGCACCATTACCTGGGTCAAGCTTTCTGTTTTGTTTACCAGCGAAGTTTTTTCTCTACCTGACCAGCCTACCAATAGACAACATTTCATTCAATTATCCCTTTATGAATAAGATAGTCTCGATCAACACACAATCACGTGTGGAACAGAAATAAATTTCTGACTCAGGATCAGACTGATCTCATCAGGTGGAAAGCAAGGGCGTTACCCACTGGGCCACAAGTCTAAAGAAGTTGGAACCGACGTGAGCATTTTTTTACTGCGACTGATACCTGGGCAAGCTAACTGCTTGCATACCAGCCGAAACTTTGGGTGGACTCGACTGGCTTTTTATTTCATTTGTATTTCATTTGTTAATTTTTTGCAATCATCTTTTAACAATGCGTTGGATAGTAAATGTTGACGACTCTTTCACACTGTCCTCTTCCTGGCACTGTTATTGTTAGCCACTGGGCCATACAAGTCTAAAACCGGCAACCTGCCGTCGCGCGCCGATTTTCTCTGGTTGCATTGTTTGCATTTCACCTTTTTTGCACTTCCCCTGTTAATTATTGACCCAATGGACAAGATTTCACTCGACTGACACCAAAAAGATGACCCGATTCTCAACACATAAAGGTTCTAACAGAAATAAATGAAACACGTAAAATACAATTAACTCATGTGGATTTTCAATAGTTACCCAGGGCCATACAAGTCTAAAATTACGCTGGAAGATGCAATTGCAGCAGGAATGTATTCTGAGGTGAGATAACGCCGATCACTGTCTTAGAGACGTTTTCCCAACCCATCGACCGCTAATCCCAAGTGACATTAACATTTCAAACTGAACTTATCCTTCTGGCCAATAAGATCAGCTCATCAACACTTATAATCACGTGTGGAACCAATAAATTTCGACTATCGCACTCATTTGACCCAGGTCTCTCAGGTGGAAACGATCGTGTGGCGTTCCCACTGAGCCAGCAATATCTAAAAGTTGGAACCTGAGATCAACTATGTACAAACAACCTGGTAGATTTTATTTCTGTCTCAAACATGAATTTCTGTTAAATGATTTCTATCTTATATCACTCATATATATAATTCGATATATATATTGTATATATATCGTATGCTGATATCGGGGATATATATATAATATATATATATATATATATATATGCCCATATATCGCTAGTTATATTCCATATATATTTATATATATATATATATATATATATATATATATATATATATATATATATATATATATATATATATATATATATATATATATATATATATATATATATATATATATATATATATATATATATATATATATATATATATATATATATAGTGTGTGTGTGTGTGTGTTTGTGTTTTCTGCAAACACCTAAATACCACATAAGCTCGAATAAATCGTTATATAGTCAAAATAAAAACAAAAAGACCGTAAAAGTGATACGCATGAATTCGACTCCAGCGCGAATTCACTGGCATCTTTCATAAAACTGTCACAAAATCTCTGATAGTAATTTTCCTCGGGAAATACTATGACTCTCCCGCTAACAAAGCAAGGTCCTTAAAATACATTTGGATGTTACCTGAGCAAAATAAATGTACCAGCATTTCTGTGTATGATGCCACACAACACCTAATAATTCAGCTCAGCTTAGTTCGATTTCAATGTTTCTGCGCAAAGTTCGTAAAATGAATGTCCTCCATGAACGTTCTGTCACAATAAGTGCGTTTCCATGACTATTTCTTTACAATGGATTCGGGAACATAACTTTTTATCAGTTCTCAGCAGTGACGAAAAAATTCACTAGCTTCAATCTTGAACCATAGTTGGAGATTTCTTCCCTGAAAAGGGGGCTGGTTTTCCATTCGACTTATCCATTCATTTATCATGTCAGACTAAAAGTCAAAATAATGAAATGAGCTCTCCGGTGTAGCTGTTTGGGTCTTCTCCGTGTTTGTGTAATCTCTGCACATCTGCCAAATCTGTAACAACAACAAATGAGATAACACCATTTCTCCCCATTACAGATATCAATACCATCTTTTAAATTATAAAATTTGTGTCAATTACATAGGTTTTGTCTTGATGAAGTTTTTCCTTATGGATATAGAACTGAATCAGATTTTCTATCAACATGGCATTTCATTTTGGCGCTATTGCCAATATTTCAAACAGCTCCACGTGCGTTTAAATCCACTGATAAGTTGCTTAAGACTGTCTCCAGGGGACACTTTCAGTAGTCACTGTATGTTTGGAGGCATTTCCCCTTTCTACAAATATCTTGATTTCTTAATGTCATAGGTCAAGAATAAATTAGTAAGCAAGGATATATGAAATAAAACATAACACTGGGTAAGTTGGACGAGTGAGAAAATAAACAATCGTATACAAACATATCTCTCTGTCTCTCTCTCTCTCTCGCTCTTTGTTGGGAGAACAGAAATATCATATGTCACTTTACCATTTTACAAAGTAATCAAGATATCTCTCATGTCCTTGTTAACATTAATTATCAATATTTTGAAAACCTGTTTTTGCGATAAATATATATATATATATATATATATATATATATATATATATATATATATATATATATATATATATATATATATATATATATATATATATATATATATATATATATATATATATATATATATATATATATATATATATATATATATATATATATATATATATATATATATATATATATATATATATATATATATATATATATATATATATATATATATATATATGTGTGTGTGTGTGTGTGTGTGTGTGTGTGTATATATATATATATATATATATATATATATATATTAAGAATATTACCTCCTACGCCACATTCTTTTTGCACTAAATTTAAAGTAAAAAGACTAAGTAATTAAACCAGGCAAATTTAGTATGATTCACTGAGAAATTCGCACCTAAACCTCTCCCCCACGGCCTTTTTTTGGGGGGAACCCCCCTCTAACCCGTGGATGCATAACATTTTGGGCCTACATCCCTACAAGACTGGGGTCAATTTGACCCCAATACTATATTTTCATTACGAAATGCGTAAAGACATAAAATAAACTACTCTACTCATTACAAGTTTATTTTTTGTCATTTAAGACAATAACTGAAGTAAATTTGAATAATAATTAATGACATAAATGAAACGGAAAATCAATTAAAAAAACTTTTTAGAGATATACTTATGTGCACTTGATTTTTACTTGTTTGATGTAATGCAAACTTGTAAAGTTCATTAACTCAATGTAAACAAAAAATCCTCTTTGCAAATGACACTGTAGGGCTTATTCCTTTCATGAATGACACATTACAAAATAATGATCAGTACATACAAACTCGCAACACATATAACATTTTGTACTACTATGAGATTCAGGGCCTCTGTAACACGGTTTTTTGGACTTTGCTCCTCATCAAAGCATCGGATGTAGCTGAAAGTTGACATATGTATATTTTACAACCACACACAGATTTTGTCAGCATTATCAATAACCTAAACCCGATAGTTTTAATTTTTATAGAGTAAAAATTAACTAGCTGACGCCATGGCCGATGATTACGAGTCAAGAGTCGAAAAACACTCATTACGTAAGCAAGGTAAACACCGTTTGACGAAATGTTGCCCCGCCCATCCACCAGACAAAAACTCATTCACCTTGTTCCATCGGCTCTGAAACCCATAGCAGTCAAGAATGGCTAACAGGATTTGGAATTGTCCCCGTGGTCGCAAAACTGCATTTGTCTTACGACTTGCAACTTTATACAGTCAAGAAAGCCCGTGGCCATACTTACTATAGCCTGAATAGGTAATTATTCAGTTTCTAGTTTAAATCCAATGTTTATGGTCTGATTTGTATTTAGCGTAACGTGATTGTAATACTTGTAATGTCATTCAGGATTTTGAACATTTCCATTAACTATTCACTATGCCACCAAGAGAGAGAGAAAGAGAGAGATTGTAAATAAATCATGAATAGTTTTAGGAGTTTTATTTGTACATCTAATGGGAATTTATAGAAGGAAAGTGAACATAATTCATTTATCCTTTAAAATAATTACAACATAAAGCAAAACAAATAGTAAAGATGATAATGCAATGAAGGAATGATACCATACTTTATCTTTAGCTTCAACATCGGCAATAACATACCCAGTTGCCATAATTTGTTAGCTTGATGATATAACCTATATCATCTAATGTTAATTGCACAGTGAAAAAATATGACAAAGACTTTATGAATGGCGGAACGATGCATAGATGTGGGTGGGGTATCTGTGCTAGCGTAGTAATACTGCTGTAGCAGTAGTGCCGCAACAGTAGTAATAGCAGTAATATACATGAATTAAACGTTTAGGCCAACTGCTGGGATCCTTGAGGATCATTTAGCACTTCTTACAACTACTCGAGAAATGAGTTTTTATAGCCAGAAGTTAAATTTTCTAATCCAACAATGCCCATGATAGCCCTCAGTGAAGTCATCATTCTGATGATAATTATTGGTGAAGGTTTAAAGCCAAAATACGGTATTGGCTTTTTTTTCAGTAAATAGGTAGATAGCCAATAAATAAAAATTGCTTGACATTGGATATAGCAGTTATCAAATCAAGCTTGTCTACTATGTTTCTGAAAAGTACCAACTATTCCCTACATCTTGTCAATCTGATTGTAACCTATAAAGTAGACTGTAATTTCTTAGGAAACTTATTTTGGGAGTTAGACTAATAATTGAAGTGTTTTTGTATTTATTAACATATTCTGTTGGTTTGTTCATTATGACAATTATCAGGGGAGAGGTTTCAGAGTTCATAAAGGTGTACTGCTTTGCTTGTATTTAAATTTTTATGTCACTGTTGCCAGAGGTCTGGCCTTCGTTACGTATAGCCAATCATCCATCGAGAAAGAGGGAAGAAATGCTGTCATAAGTACCAAATTTATTCAACCTACGTAATGCAGAATACAGTCAAAATTTATGTGTAGATATAATGTATATTCTGAATAAGCGTTATATTTATGAAATGCATAGATAAAAAGTTATTGCGAAAAAACCGTGAATCTCATAGTAGATTTCCTGTCTCTACCCCTTGGACATGCTTTACATCTGGAACGCTTTTTTTGATGGAACAAAGGGAGCAGGAGCAAGTCGGTCCTCTTCTGGATTGCTTGAAGAAGTACTAGCTTTCCTAGACTCTCTGTACTTTTGACTCTAAGCCATTCCCACCTCAGAAAAAAGTCGCCTCTTGTGGCTTTTCCCATTTTGGTAATTTGGAAACACACATGTATGAAGAATGAATGCATTGTAACATGTCAGATCAAGCAAGTTGCACCAAACTGGAACATGCCACCTTTTACTGGTGTATTTGACAATGAGAGTACCAACCTTTCCGTCCACGCAGTCGACACCACCCTTTGTAGAATTATAAAACAATATTACTTGTGGCTTCTTCATTTTACCTTCACTCAGTTTCTCATCCTTGTGCTGGCTTGACAGTAAGAATACATTTTTATTCTTCTTGGCCTTATAGGAGACAATTTGCATTCCCTCTTCGCTATAGGCAAACACACTTTCGTACAATCCCCTTTTCTTTATTTCCCGCCTTTCCTTTGGCACTTCCCTTCTGTTACCACGAATAGTACCAACCAATGACATTCTTTTGAATGAAAGTTCTCTAGCTAAGTTCAAGCTGGTAAAAGAATTGTCACAGGTGACATTCCTTCCAGTTCCATGCAAGTGACCTGTGAGCTTTAGTACAATGTGCATTCCTAATACACGAGTTCTCACTTCATCCTTTCCTATATACATTTCAATATTAGATACATAATATGAGTTAGCATCTGCCACAATCCAGAATTTCAAACCGTATTTGGCAGGCTTTGAAGGCATTTATTGGATGTAACTGCAACGTCCCCGAAATGGACATAGTTGCTCATCAACAGTAACACACTCACTATGCTGTTAGCATCGTTGAGAATTTTCAACAAATCCATCTGACAACAAGCGAACAGCAGCTAACTTATCTCTAGCTTGCCTACTATTTCTTGTAGTAGGATTATCGAAACGTAGTGCTCCACGAATCTGTTCAAATCTGTTGACTGACATGGTTTTCGAAAATATAGGAGGCCCAAATGGAGGGTTCCATAATTGCCTGACAGCTTGATTTCTGCTTTTGTAGACTCCTCTTAGAATGCACAAGCCTATGTAAGCTTGAAGTTATTCAAATACCAATGTCTTCCAATCTTTGTACATCCGTTTCCCTAGTCTGTTTGTTTCCTGCAGAATGGATGACAGCATACTGTTTGGTTTGTCAAAGATAAGATCAAAAGCAGAAGATGGATCTTGTGTTATTCTACTTGCTGCATATGCAGTAATCCCTGATCGCATTGTCAGAACATTTGCAGAAGACATACGACCTTGTGTTGAAGGAGCTGCCGAAAACCATTTGTCGCCTGACGGAGCAATAAACGCCTCATCTCTTCTAGTCGAAACATCTTGAGAGTTGTCACTGGTAATATCATCATCATCATCATTTATCATCATCTCTCTTATACCATCCACCTCCTCTTCGATGTCTCTGTCTTCTAATAGATTCCAAATTTGTTCATCACACAAATTTTCTCGACGACTCATGATAGAATTAGAGTAATGTGATGTGAGTATGCTAGAGGCTGTTGACTTATTGATCTAATCCCAACAATCAACTCAGCATATTTGCTCAAAACGTTTTTGACCCCAACAGCCAACCCAACGCTTCTGCTCAAAATGTTTTTGACCCCAACAGCCAACTCATTGCAGTTACTCAAAACGTTTTAGACCCACACAGATTCAATACATGAACTGTTCTGAAAATGAAAAGCATATAGGCTAAATGTGTTGTTCAGAATAATGGTAATGTAACTAGTTTGTGTAATAACAAGTAACAAACAATAATTGGAAGCCCAGACCATCATTGTTGTAAAAATATTCTCTATGATTTTTATAAAATAAAAATTTAATCTTTTTACAAATTGTGTTATTTGTTATATTTTCATGAAGATGTCGCATATTATCATTCACCCATCTAATTTTCTTTTGGAGCTAAATATTGAATAAAAGAATATCATATCTGCATATGAAAGAACTGGGGTCAGAATGACCCCAGTCATGCAGCGATGCTAAATTGGTTCATAGGAAAAAAAAAAGGCCATAATGAAAGGCTCTTGAAAAGGCACGAAATAAAAGAAAACTTTTTTTATGGAAAGCCACAAAAAGGGACTTTGTAAAATAGCAATGATTTTGTACCATCTGGGGTCAAATTGACCCCGCCATGCATCCACGGGTTAAATCCTTTTCTTGTCCAACGTGCTGTTGAAATCTCTTAAATCCAGGTGCGGCCTCCTGCCAAGAGCTAATCTCGCTCGAGGCAGGCCAGCTGGCCGGCGGACCGCGTGCGTTCCGCCATTTTGAATTTGAAACCATGTGGCCTGCCGTTCCCACGTGGGCAGAGTGATCCCAACGCCACCTAGGAGGAAAAGCTGTAACTTCCGCCGCTACGAAAGAGCCCTGGACGCTACACCAGGCCTTAGAATTGTTGGTGCGGATACGGAGGACTAAGCTCCGTCCCTTTCCCCATTTGCCTACCTATGTAGGACACGTGGCTGGCAGGAAAGTAACTTTGATGTGAATTAATTCGCTCCTTCGCTGGACCGCCCCCCCCTCCCCACCTTATAAGAAGAGAATTTCAGCTCATAAAGAAAGGTAATGTACCAGGATTTAAGGCTTTTTGTCAGCCACATACCATGTTATTCTCCAACTGAGTTTCCTTTTTTTTCATAGTATGATATAATAACAATGAGACCAGTATTGCTTTATATTTTGCGCTGTT
>NC_089770.1:30631928-30634428 GCF_040412425.1 Macrobrachium rosenbergii | reverse complement strand
ATACAGCTGGATTCCGCATCCGCTCACTGTATGGATACTTGATAATGTGGACTGTTTGTCCAAGAAAGCTTGTAACTTTTTTTGAATAAAAAACTCTGTTAGATACCATCCAGTTTGAATGAGGTCGCTTTAGTAATTCTACTAATGCACAGAACAATTGTGTATGTGATAAAAGTTAATATATATATATATATATATATATATATATATATATATATATATATATATATATATATATATATATATATATATATATATATATATATATATAGATAGATAGATAGATAGATAGATAGATAGATAAAATCCATGAAGGAAGGAAACACTGCAGTGCTGCGAGGCCTTTCGACTGTCTACTAAGTAAAGGACGACACAGTCGATAGGCCTTGCAGCACTCCAGTGTTCCCCTTTCCTTCGTGGATTTTATCTTTATATATTCATCATGTTCCATATTTTCTTGATTCAGTTATACATGCATATATATATATATATATATATATATATATATATATATATATATATATATATATATATATATATATATATATATATATATATATATATATATATATATATATATATATATATATATATATATATATATATATATATACATATATATATATATATATATATATATATATATATATATATATATATATATATATATATATATAATATATATATATATATATATATATATATATATATATATATATATATATATATATATATATATATATATATATATATATGACATTTTTATCACACCATGATTTATATACAATCATGAAGTTACAAATGTTGTACTGAAATTTCAAATGGAATTTGTATTTGTTTTAAGTAGCATGGTCACTGGAAGACAGTTAGCTTAGTTTCAAGTATTTAACTGCCCCCTTGGTTGTTAACAGCTCACTACCTTCCGGCGGCCGTTTTGTGGTTTTAACCTAACCAGCCACTAATGCTTTGCTTTCTTCCTGAGGTTGACGGAAACTTAAGCGAGTCACGAAGGAGCATTCCATCGCAAAGGGTCTAGTAACTCAGTTACTCGAGCTCTTGTTCTTGATATAAGAATTCACATTGCACAGCTACCCATTTAACGTGACGAAGAACACTTTCTACATGTCCTTTGAAGTGACGAAGAGTATTATCGCCATGTAAACTCATTTTAACCCCAACCAGGAAGAAGCTTTCCTTCATCGCAGTCTATCTCTACACTTACTTCACCTTCTTCCCAGGATGATATCGGGATATCATAAATTGTACTACGTGGACTCCAGTTTGGACTGTGGATATATATTTATTTTACTTAAGTTTTCCAAGGTATGCAACATGCCAAGTTTTATACGTGCTTCACATAATAATTGGATTTAAATATATATTGATACGATCGTTGTGTAGTATATAATTAGGCATTTGGTAATATTTTAAGGTATTTGGAAGAGGCTGAATTACTGCGGTTCCCCCTTGCTTCACGATGGTCAAACTTGTGTATTAGCTGCCGCATCAGCACCTGGATGAATTAGGATACTTAGCAAATACAATAAATTACTTAATTTTTTTACATTTTAATTATCCTTATAAAAATCCCAGTGTTTGTAAATTAAAATTCAGCGCAAATGTCGCTTGATATCAAATTCGCGCTACTTCGGTAATATCCCTGATGGGGAATTATCACCGAAGCGGAATTTATAAGTGATAGATGGATCAGTACTGGTGGGTCTCAATCCCTCGGCACAGTTACCTACCAACGACTCCAGTCAACGGTCTACCCACTAAGCCATCACAAGAGGTATAAGTTAATGCTGAATCTGCTGTACTTGTTTGCCCGTCGAGAGCAGGGAAATTATACTTAGCTTCAGCATTAATCCACCTCCACCATGATAGCTCATTGGTACGTTTGGAACACGCAGCTCTTACTATGAAATTTTTATCACACCCTGATTTATATACAATTATGAAGCTACAAATGTCGTTTATTATCAAATTAACGCTACTTCGGGAATATCCCCGATGGGAAATTATCACCAAAGGGGAATTTATAAGTGATAAATTGATCAGTACTGCCGGGTCTCGATCCCTCAACACTGTTACCTTCCAAGGACTCCAGTCTTCCTTTCAAGGTTAATCCACTAAAATATGTCTTCTCTAGGTCTGAGAAAGTGTTGTTGACCATATCCAAGCAAAAACACTTCCTCCCGAACCCCCTTTCATCAAAATTTTTCTGATTTTCTATATCTAATGCGGGAATTCGCCAGTTACTTATCGACATCGCTATGCAGCGAGACAACACTTTGCTGGGCTGGTTCATTCCCTTACACGGAAATTTGGTCTTTCGATGCAAGGGGTAGAAGAGCTATAATCCTATCTAATCCAACTTAATATCGGTAATGATTTACTTTCTTCTGTTTTTCTTTTCCAGCTCTAGAGCAAATGAAAAACAATAAGTAATTGTAGTTTATTGACATTATTCCAACTGAAATAGGAAAAATGTAGGCTA